>NC_069362.1:70798409-71101439 GCF_021730395.1 Mercenaria mercenaria
CGTCACACTGCAGGTACTCTAGGTTAACCTACAACAAATGTTTATATATACATATACAAATGATGATGAAGATGATGGTGATGATAATGTGTGTGTAATGAGTACTCAACATTAGATGACGGAGATTGCTGATTCGAACCGGACAAATGTATCTATATGGAAGCTTATTCTTTTAAGAAGTATTATAAAGTAATTTAAAATGAATAACAGACTATTGCCTACCTCAAAGTCGAGCGTCTTTGGCTCTTCTCGGCGACACACACACACACACACACAAAAAATATCAAATATATGTTATATATTCAAAAATTATAATCAAGACAGAATAAAACGTGAAACCAAATTTTATCATACCTGTAACCGTAAGGTAATCAGTATCATGATACATGTGACCAATTATTACGGCGTCACGTGATTATTATTGCTGTGCACGGGTAAAGCTTATAGACATCAAGTGGTTTTAGAATTTGATGACATCCTTTGATTATTAAAGTTATGCACGTGAATAATTTCCCTATAATTTCCATATAAAGAGAAGTAACTTTCACAAATATTGTATTGAAAAAGTACACATGAGTGTATCGCGGTATTTATACAAAAATATGCTTATTATTATTAAGAAAATTTTCTTACCTGTATTGCATGTTCTATGTTGCCACTTCGCACATTTATCACAGGCTACGGCATGCTGGCGTGGCCTCACTTCTGAACTACACACAATGCACGGATAATCCATAATTATAGTGGTTATAAACTAGCTAAATTGAGCACTTTAAATAAATGAATATAATGCGTAGTCTATAAAAAATACTCTGGAAATAAGGATGCTTCTGAAAAAAATACTACGCTTTTATACCTAATTTACAGCTTTATTTTCACGCTTGTACTACTCAAACTAATCTAAATTAATACATTAAAGATATCGCGGTAAAAACTGTGATAAGTAAAATAATTTTTTAATCAATTAAATGCCCGTAAAAGATAGATAATTATGTTAATTGACATAACTTATTTAAACGGTTTTGACCGTCAAATAAATTTAAGAATGTATCGCGATATAAGTAATTACTTAAAAGTAATTAATTCATTTATAGTGATAGAAGCATTATGCAGATGATTATAATAGGATTAATTACGCACATCAATAAACAGTCGGTGTACTTTAAGAGAAGAGACCAATCAAACTGCGAACATAATTATACTGAATTGCAATCAATCAGAAAAAATAATTGTCCCTTAATATAATTTTATTCTAAATCAACTATGATCTTACAAAATAGCATCTTTAATTTGTCATAACGGTATATTACGGTATATTTAATATATCTGGGCCGTCCTGGACTAGGCCGTCTTGGTCTGGACCGTTTTGGATTTGGGCCGTCCTGACCCGCATTCCTCAAAAACATGTCCCAACAGTGCACTAGAAGAAAATGCATAGAAATTTTCGGGGTAAGTATTTGGTACCATAAGTCTCTCTTGTATATACAGTATATATATTCTTCAGTCAAGGATATGTCAGTGTAAATGAGCTGACCGTTAGTTTTCTAAGAAAACGTCGTTAAACTGTGTTACACAAATCACACGTGCACCGCTCTTTTACAAAAATATGTCTGCCATGTTTTCTTCAGTGAACGAAATAAAAGGAGTATTTTACCTTAGATTTCCTTATTGTAGAGTATGATTTACTTTCTAATCTAAATAAAAAATCACTTTTTTATAACATCCCACTGTCAGATCTTTCTGATCACTTAACGATCACTCACAATTACAAAATAAAACCAACGTGTCATCAAAATTATCACTTTACATGGCTTCATGGACATCACAGCCTACTAATAGGGCTGTCATTGATTGGGTCTTTTGCATATCGACGATACCGATATATCTGAAGACAAATATCGACAATACATCGATATATCGATTATTAAGTTAGATTAACAATCTCTTTGTTTATGGGCATGCTATATACCTTCTTGTTAATGTTATGTCTTTTTTTTTTTGCCTACTTTTTATATTACTGTTTGATTGTGTTGTATTTGTATCTACGAAATAAATAAAATAAATGAAAATTAATGAAATCTTTTATAGATCTTCATTGTGCCTTCACTCCTCTTTTGCATTTATCCTACTTTATAACCTAGTAAACTATAATACCAGGCACTGGAGTTGGGTTTCAAACAGCTAAAATTCTGCATTTCTCTTCCACAGATATCTATTTATTTATTAAATTAATTTATTTATTTATTTACAATGTTTTTATTTATTTTTAGCCTGTTTCATACCCTGTCTTAATTTTTACCTTGCACAAGTTTACATTCAGATTAGGTACTGGCACCGCGTGTTTTTTTTTTTTTGTTTTTTTTTTTTTCTTTTTTAACTTCTGCCCAAGTTTTCAATGGGCCTCAAATTTGTAGTGTTTGACTGTTTGTTTGTTGTACTGAAAGGCATGTTTAAGCAACACCCTGTGTTTCTACGAACCCAAACAAAGCTTTTCCTTCCGTCTTTTGACTGTTTTTCAACTATTTAAGCCGTCGACGGCTTCCTCTTCGGCCATCTTTGATTGTTATTGTTACGGGCACTAGCTAAATTCTGTACCTTTTACTGAGTGATCAGCTATACGTGAACAAGTAAAAAGCTGAGATTGACGTAGAAGCAGTATATATACTCTATGTTTTTACATGCACAAACAACGAAGCGACCTTTCAAGACAGGACAAAGTAACTTTTTGCAAATAGATTCTGAAGTTGAGCCCTTTTTACTTCTACCCATATAGGTAGTGCAAGACTGCTACGGTACAAGTTTAGACATGACCTTTTTTGACAACTTCCGTTACTTTCGGCACATTTTTGCAGGCAGAAAAAGTTGTTTTAGAGGGTCTGAGTGTTTATCTAGACAGTTGTTTTTTCTCTCTGTAAAATATCGATTTTTGAAAATGGGAATCAATAATCGATCGACCAAAAAATATCGTTGATACATCGATATCGTTTCTATCGATGACAGCCCTACCTACTAACATTAAATTTGTAATCATGCGCCAACCAAACAAATGATGAAAGATCGGGACTTTTTAGCTCACCAGAGCACAAAGTGCTCGGGGTGAGCTATTGTGATCGCTCACCGTCCGGCGTCCGTCCGTCCACACTTTCCTTTAAACAACATCTCCTCATAAACCACTAAGCCAATTTCATCCAAACTTCACAGGAATGTTCCTTGGGTGAAGCTCTACAAAAAATTGTTCAAAGAATTGAATTCCATGCAGAACTCTGGTTGCCATGGCAACCGAAAGGAAAAACTTTAAAAATCTTCTTCTCAAAAACCAGAAGCCCTAGAGCTTAGATATTTGGTATGAAGCATTGCCTAGTGGACCTCTACCAAGTTTGTTCAAATCATGACCCCGGGGTCAAAATTGACCCCGCCCCAGGGGTCACTTGATTTTACATAGGAAAATCTTAAAAAATCTTCTTTTCAAAAACCAGAAGCCCTAGAGCTTAGATATTTCACATGTAGCATTGCCTAATGGACCTCTACTAAAGTTGTTCAAATCATGACCCTGGGGTCAAAATTGACCCCGCCCCAGGGGTCACTTGATTTTACATAGGAAAAATTAAAAATCTTCAAAAAATTTCTAAAAATAATCCAGAAGGCCTAGAGCTTAGATATTTCACATGTAGCATTGCCTAGTGGACCTCTACAAAATATATTCAAATCATGACCCTGGGGTCAAAATTGACCCCGCCCCAGGGGTCACTTGATTTTACATAGGAAAATCTTCAAAATCTTTCTAAAAAATAAACCAGAAGGCCTACAGCTTAGATATTTCACATGTAGCATTGCCTAATGGACCTCTACAAAATTTGTTCAAATCATGACCCCCGGGGTCAAAATTGACACCAGCCCAGGGGTCACTGATTTTACATAGGAAAATCTTCAAAAAATTTCTAAAAATAAACCAGAAGGCCTACAGCTCAGATATTTCACATGTAGCATTGCCTAGTGGACCATTACAAAATCTGTTCAAATCATGACAACCGAAAGGGAAAACTTTAAAAATCTTCTCCTCAAAAACCAGAAGCCCTAGAGCTTAGATATTTGGTATGAAGCATTGCCTAGTGGACCTCTACCAAGTTTGTTCAAATCATGACCCCGGGGTCAAAATTGACCCCGCCCCAGGGGTCACTTGATTTTACATAGGAAAATCTTAAAAAATCTTCTTCTCAAAAACCAGAAGCCCTAGAGCTTAGATATTTCACATGTAGCATTGCCTAATGGACTTCTACTAAAGTTGTCCTTGAATTCATGCGAAATTAGATCTTGGATAGATGAATTAACATTAAAGATAATTGTGGTGACATTCTTACTAATTAAGACGAAAGTATATTTATGATTTATAACAACTTTTCATTCCCTCTGTGTGCCAAATATCTTGATATTTAATGTAATGAATTCACTGAAATGCATATGTGATAGCCAGTACGAACTTCTTTGCCACAGTTTTTAGCTCGACTATTCTAAGAATAATCTGACTCCGAGCTGTTCTACTCACCCTGGCAGACTTCACACGCTTGTTGAATTAGACTGTTCTTACTTGTCAAAATTGTAGAGCTTTTAAGAGATTAGAGATATAGTAAATTTCTAGTTCTTAACTACAGATTTGTTTTAAAAGTAAAGTCTTACAAGTTACTACTTCAATTACTTTTCAGACCTGGGGGTCCACCAGAGTATGTTGTCATACGTGAACAAGACACTGAAGAATTTACAGACGAAGATTTTGAAATGGAGTTAGATAGAGCATTAGATGTGCATGCTGAATTCATTGTAATTGAACCTAGAAATCTTGGTGATGAAACGGCAAGATGGATTAAAGTAGGAAACTGTTTACATAAAACATCAGTAGTTACAGGCTTTGTGAGTGGAGTTGTACAGTACATGGATAGCTCTAGGAACTTTGTTATAATATCATGTGGAGTTCTTAGTGTATTTTGTGCCAGTATCTATGCAGTGTCATGGCAGTATGACCCGTGTTGCAAGTATCAAGTGGAAGACAATTTACCAAAACTAGAGAAAATTCTTGGTAGTCTTAGCACAGTTACACCTGTAGTTCTGGTACGCAGAGACGACACACGCAGGAAAAAACTACACAATATCATTGCGATAATATCGGGAATAATTTGTGCTTACAGATTTTATAAGTGGATTAAATCTTAATGTTGAGTTACCATAGCAACCATTTTAATTAATCACAAACAGGTTTTGATAATTGAATGTTCAACTGGAAGTGCCTTTAAACAATAATGAAGATAGTGTGTACAAGCACAAATGAGCCGCGCCATGGGAAAACCAACATAGTGGGTATGCGACCAGCATGGATCCAGACCAGCCTGGGCATCCGCGCAGTCTGGTCAGGATCCATGCTGTTCGCTAACGGTTTCTCTAATTCCGATAGGCTTTGATAGCGAACAGCATGGATCCTGACCAGACTGCGTGGATGCGCAGGCTGGTCTGGATCCATGCTGGTCGCAAAGCCACTATGTTGGTTTTCTCATGGCACGGCTCAAATAGTTATTCTGACTGATAACTGCAACGTTGTTTCAGCAAACTCATGTTTAACATGTCAGAATTTATGTAATGTTGTCAAAGCTGACATGTTCTTTGTTCTTTAATTCAGTTGAGTTTGCATGTACAGTGGAATTGTGTGTAGTGGAATGTGTATGTGTAAATGCAATAAGCTTTCTTTTTGTCTATATAGATCTGTATTTTGTATAAGTTTCAGTTAGTGAAGAAAAAGTTGTTGGGTTATCATACTGTTTAACTATTGCATATTCTATGTTTGTTTGTTACATTCTCTCATAATTGAATCTGACCTTTCTCACAAAGGTGATAGCCATATTTATTAATCCCCCACCACAAGTGGTGGGGGGTTATAGGAATGGTCTCCGTCCTTCCTTCCGTCCGTCTGTCCGTAACACTTTCATGTCCGCTCCATATCTCCTAAACCCCTTGAAGGATTTTCATGAAACTGGGTCAGATGATCACCTCATCAAGACGATGTGCAGAACCCATGAGTCAGCCTTGTCGGGTCAAGGTCACAACTCAAGGTCAAAGGTTTGAGCCTTCCATTTTGTGTCCGCTCTATACCTCCTAAACCCCTTGAAGGAATTTTATAAAACTTTGGTCAAATGATCACCTCATCAAGACGATGTGCAGAACCCATGAGTCAGCCATGCTGGCTCAAGGTCAAGGTCACAACTTAGGGTGAAAGGTTTGAGCCTTCCATTTTGTGTCTGCTCTATATCTCCTAAATCCCTTGAAGGATTTTCATCAAACTTGGGTCAAACCATCACCTCATCAAGGCGATGTGCAGAACTTATGAGTCAACCATGCCGGCTTAAGGTCAAGGTCACAACTGAAGGTCAGAAGTTTGAGCCTTCCATTTTGTGTCCGCTTTATATCTCCTAAACCCCTTGAAGGAATTTTATAAAATTTGGGTCAAATGATCACCTCATCAAACCGATGTGCAGAACTTATGAGTCAGCCATGCCAGCTCAAGGTCAAGGTCACAACTTGGGGTCAAAGGTTTGAGCCTTCCATTTTGTGTCCACTCTGTATCCTAAACCCCTTGAAGGATTTTCATCAAACTTGGGTCAAATGATCACCTCATCAAGAACTCATGAGTCAGCCATGTCAACTCGAGGTCAAGGTCACAACTGAAGGTCAGAGATTTGAGCTCTGTATCTCCTAAACCCCTTGAAGGATTTTCATGAAACTTGGGTCAAATGATCACCTCATCAAGACGTTGTGCAGAATTCATGAGTCAGCCATGTCAGTTCAAGGTCAAGGTCACAGCTAAAGGTCAAAGGTGCACCCTTTCACTATCCATAGCAGTGGCAGGGAATTTAGCTGTCTTTCAGACTGCCTTGTTATTGTTACATAACGCATTTTTAAAGTCTGTTAAGTTTCAGTAGCACCTCAGTTTTTCATCTTGAAACAAATCTTAATAACCTTTGATCATTGAAGGGCAGTACGTGGTATTTAAAATATGGTTCTATTAGTAGTGCACTCAGCATTTTGTTAACCAGGTTTTCAATGAAAACCTGAGTTATTAGATTGGGGTATGTCGTTGGTCGGGCGGGCGGTGTTTCCGGTCAATAACTTTTGTTTCGGTAAAGATATTTGAATAAAACTTGGTATGTATGTAGCTTATATCAAGACAAAGGCTGGGATTGATTTTGGGGTTTCTGGGGTCAAGGTCAAGGTCACTGTTACTTAAAATAGAAAAAGGGTTTCTGGTCAATAACTTATGTTTCGGTAAAGATATTTAAATAAAACTTGGTATGTATGTAGCTTATATCAAGACAAAGGCTGGGATTGATTTTGGGGTTTCTGGGGTCAAGGTCAAGGTCACTGTTACTTAAAATAGAAAAAGGGTTTCCGGTCAATAACTTAACTTAGGAATGAGCTATCATGATGAAACTTGGTGTATAGAAAACTTATATAAAGTTGTAGCTTGGGATTGATTTTGGGGTTTCTGGGATCAGGGTCAAGGTCATTGTTACTAAAAATAGGGTTAGGGTTTGGTTAGGGTTAGGATTAGGGTTAGGGTTGTGCTTTAAAGTGGTGCACTGTGATTCAGTATACTTTTTTATTCTTATGAAAAGTGTTGAAAACCTGGTTTCGTGGCATTGCCGCGTTTCTTGTTTTACCTTTGGTAGAAAAGTCGTTTTAAATCATTCTATAATTCTGTTTATATTGTAAGAATGTCAACATCAATATAACTATTAACATATATGGTACCTTACTTGGAATATTAAACTAAGTCAGTTTAATTCAGGTTATTTTTATGGAGAACTTTGCATATTAAAGTATGCAGGTTGAATAAAAATCAACACTTCTTGTTTTATTTCATTGCTAGGTCAGCCATGCGTATTGGTGTTTTATACAGCAAGAATTTGTTATGTATGATGTCATGTAATAGTTTGCTCATCCAGCATACCAAAATTATAGGTTTGATTGCACTAGGCAGAATGTGTTTATAGCTCACCAGAACCTTTTAGCTAACACAAGCACAAAATGCTCATGTTAAGTTTTAGAATTGGGATTGTTGGATGTCTGTTATCAACTTTTTAGCTCTCCTGAGCCAGAGGCTCATGGTGAGCTTTTGTGACCGCTCAATGTCCGTCGTCCATCCGTCAACATTTTCTAAAAAAATCTTCTCCTAGAAAACCACTGGGCAGAATTACACCAAGTTTCACAGGAATGATCCTTGGATGGTCCCCTTTCAAATTCTTTCAAAGAATTGAATTCCATGCAGAACTCTGGTTGCCATGGCAACCGAAAGGAAAAACTTTAAAATCTTCTTGTCAAAAACCACAAGACCTAGGCCTTTGATATTTTGTTTGTAACATTGTCTTGTGATCCTCTACCAAAATTGTTC
Organism: Mercenaria mercenaria; assembly: GCF_021730395.1. Taxonomy (NCBI): domain Eukaryota; kingdom Metazoa; phylum Mollusca; class Bivalvia; order Venerida; family Veneridae; genus Mercenaria; species Mercenaria mercenaria. The sequence continues at coordinate 70,806,841 of NC_069362.1, forward strand.
AAATTATGCCCCGGGGGTCTCAAGTTTTACATAGAATTATCGTTGTCTAGCCTTAGTTCATGGATAGTGTAAGTTCGTGGATTCCCTATCACATATGACGTCACACTCCAGCTTTGGTGTACGCATGCACTTGTCAACCGAAAATCCGGAAGTAAACACAGACTTTTGTCAAACACCAAAAAAAGTCAAAATAAGAGGTTTTAACAGGTAAGAACTCTAATAAAAGCCCAAGCATGCAGAAATACCTTGTATTTACTAAACCCAAATTGCCCCTAACTCATAATCCCCTTAAATACCATAGAATGACATTTTTATTGCCTAAATATCATCTTGTCTGCTTTGCTTACATTTTAACTTGACCACATCGTTTTGGTTTTGACAATATCATGTAAGCACATAAACTGATGACGTCATCCATGAACTTGCACCATAATGAAAGTAGGTTGACTTACAGACTTGCATGTTTTGTCTTGCATATTTCTGGAAGGTTTATGGTATTTTTGATGCTTTTTGCATGTCTTTTAAAAGGATATAGATTAAATATTTAATTGTAAGTATACATTTGTTGCTGTTTGCTAATTTTATTCAACTATGAGGGAGGGGGATGGGGGTCTCAAGTTTTACATAGACATAGAGGAAAAAACTTTAAAAATAATCTTGCCTGAAACTGCAGGGCATAGGCTTTTGATATTTGGTATGTTGCCTGTCCTAGTGATCCTCTACCAAAATGGTTCAAAGTATGTCCCTGGGGTGAAAAGAGGCCCTGCTCTGTGGGGTACCAAGTTTAACATAGACTTATATAGGAAAAAAATTAAAGATCTTCTTGTCTTAAAGTTCAAGGCCTAGGCCTTTGATATTTAGTATGTAGCATTGCCTAGTGGACCTCTAACAAGATTTTTCAAATTATGCCCCTCGGGTGAAAAGAGGCCCCGCCCTGGGGGCCACTTGTTATATGAGTTATATAGGAAAAAAATACTTCAAAAATTATCAGATCATATTTTCTAGACTGTTTAATTATAATTACCTGATGACCCCAAGCATTTAGGGATCACTTGACTGTGACCTTGACCTACTGACCAACTTTCTTGGTTTTAGTTCACCTGAGCAATGGTAAGGTGAGTTTTTCTGATCGCTCGATGTCTGGCGTGTGTCTGTCTGTCGTCTGTCGTCCGTCAACATTTAGCTTGTGTATGCAATAGAGGCTGTATTTTTTAACTGGACCTTCATGAAATTTGGTCAGAATGATAACCTTGATGAAATCTAGACAGAGTTCGAAAATGGGTCATCTTGGGTTAAAAACTAGGTCACTAGGTCAAATCAAAGAAAAACCTTGTGTATGCGATAGAGGCTGTATTTTTCAAATGATCTTCATGAATTTTTGTCAGAATGATTACCTTGATGAAATCTAGGCTGAGTTCGAAAATGGGTCATCTGGGGTCAAAAACTAGGTAACTAGGTCAAATCAAAGAAAAACCTTGTGTATGCGATAGAGGCTGTATTTTTCAACTGATCTTCAAGAAATTTGGTCAGAATGATTACCTTGATCAAATCTAGGCCAAGTTCAAAAATGGGTCATTTGGGATCAAAAACTAGGTCACTAGGTCAAATGAAAAAAAAACCTTGTGTATGCGATAGAGGCTGTATTTTTCAATTGATCTTCATGACTTTTGGTCAGAATGATTGCCTTGATAAAGTCTAGGGCAGGTTGGAATATGGGTCATCTGGGGTCAAAAACTAGGTCACTAGGTCAAATCAAAGAAAAACCTTGTGTATGTGATAGAGGCTGTAATTTTCAATTGATCTTCAAGAAATTTGGTCAGAATGATTGCATTGATGAAATCTAGGTCAAGTTAGATGATGGGTCATCTGGGGTCAAAAACTAGGTCACTAGGTCAAATCAAAGAAAAACCTTGTGTATAGAGGCTGTATTTTTCAATGATCTTCATGAAATTTGGTCAGTATGATTGCCTTGATGAAATCTAGGTCAGGTTTGAATATGGGTCATCTGTGGTCAAAAAGTAGGTCACTAGGTCAACTCAAAGAAAAACCCTGTGTATGCAATAGAAGCTGTATTTTTCAATTGATCTTCATAAAATTTGGTCAAAATGATTGCCTTGATGAAATCTAAGTCAAATTTGAATATGGGTCATCTGGCATCAAAAACTAGGTCACTTGGTCGTATCAAATAAAATACTTGTTTAAACTCAAAAGACCACATTTTTGGTCCAATTCTAATGAAAATTGGCCAGAATATTTGTTTCCATGAAATCCCTAGGTCAAACATGTTTACACTGTTATGGTGTTTCTCAGGTGAGTGACCTAGGGCCATCTTGGCCCGCTTGTTAAAGATACAGCCTTGAAATTTGGATGACATGTACCGTTTTGCACACCGATCTTAAAACTGACTTTCAGTGACCATGAATGACCTACTGACCTACTTTCTTAATATTTTAGCATCAGTTACCATTTGAAACATGTGGCTCATATTACTCAGGTGAGCGATCCAGGGTAATCATGACCCTCTTGTTTTCAAGGAACTTCACAAGAACCTTCTTTCTGTGGTCCCCTTTCAAATCTAGGTCATTCATGCAGATTTCTGGTTGCCATGGTAACCAAAAGGGAAAACTTTAAAACAAAAATCGCAGAGGCTGCTGGCCCAGTTTTAACATTATTTCTTTGAAATTTCCCTTGGAAGACCCTCAACCAAATTCCTTCGAGCAATATTAATTAAAAAAAAAAACGGCATTGCTGCCAGGGGACAAGGCGAGCTTCTCTATACCATATTAATTCGTGTTGAATATCGTACATTTTTAACCTACTTATTGAATGTTAAATGGTCAGTACTTTTGTATTAATACAAATTAGTTACAAATTAATAGATCCTTCATCCTGTTTATAAAAGGTGTTAAAAGCTTGTTAAGGTAGTTCTGCACGTTTGAAAAACCGGAAGTGATGGCTTAACGTTACTTATCCGGAAAACATAGCATAAAGCCTGGATTCGGCGTACGGGAATGAAAATCAGTTTATGAATTAATTGAAACCTGTGAGTAAATTTATTACAGTGGCACTGTTGCTATATTTCTAAAGTCAAAATATGATATTAAAACATGTGGCACGTGAAAAAAATTCAAAATAATGTGTTAAAATTAGCGCGAAATGTCTGGTTCACTTTAATCATGATCAAATACAGTAAAACCTGCTTTAGTGGTCACCTCTATTAAGCAGCCAACCTGTCTTAAGCAGCCACTGTCTCATTTCCCAAAATGGTCATTCATTATATAAATTACCTGCATTAAGCAGCCACTTTTTTGCACTCCCTTGGCTGGCTGCTTAAGACAGGTTTTACTGTATCACAAAAATAAGCACATGGACCTATACATTTTATTTCAACAAATTATAGTCCATATTTTTATTAACAACTGTGGGAAGTTTCATCAAAATCTACATTGTAGAAAAAATTCTATTCGCGAAAATGTTATGAAAGTTATGATTTTCCCATAGACTCCCATTATGAAATATTGCATGAGGTCCAAATTTTTCAAATCAGTCTAGCAAAAAATCAAGCACACGACCCTATCTTTTTTATTTGCTGAATTTTCTAGGTATATTCTGAAGTTTTGAAAAATTAGAGTTTAATCAAATTCTACATTTTAGAAAAAATTTCGATCCAAACGTACAGAACTACCTTAATAAAACTTTGACCAGATCTTTATCACAATTAAATGGCTCCGGTATTAAAGACCAACAGGTCAGTTTTTAAATTCTGAAAATACAGTGTAGGATATTGAGATATTCGTATCTAGTTAACAATTTGACTGTTGTAAATATTTCCTCAAAATCCAAGGACATAAACATCTTCATATTTCAGTTTTGTTCTCAGTTGTCAAAAAAAGTGGCCTTTTTAAACACGATGTACTTTTGTTGCCCTCATTAAATTGAAAACTTGGCCTTGAAATATTTTACCTGATCATCTGAAGAAGAAGTCGGATTGCATGTAGTCTACATTTTAGTCACCTCTACTTCCTGATTCCTCTACTTCCTGATCTAGGATGTAAAATGTTTAGTCATTGTACCTACCTTCTGGTGAAAAAAATACAATATTCTAGCGTAAAGCAGAGAATGGTTACCAATGATTAATTCTTGTTAGCTGTACTTTTAACAAACTGTTTAAAAGATAATTCAGTCCAAGTTTGTTTGTGTCTGAAACACTTTCACCCAGAAGAAGTGGAAATTATTTTGTGCAGAAAGCAATTTTTAAATATAATGGGAAAATAATGTTTAGAGTCCCATTCTTGGTGAGATGATTTCTAAATAATTAAATACCAAATTGCTATTCATTGCCAACAGAAACATAGTGGAAACTTTTAAAATCTTCCCTTTACATCAGAAAATGCTTGCCCAATTTCATTATAATTTCACAGGGACATTTTACATGCAACTTTTCTAAAATTGTTCAAGCAAACTGTGAAACTGGTGTGAACTGGGGTTGTCGCTGCTTTTATTAGCTCACCTGAACTTTTTTCAAGGTAGGCTATTAGTATAGGTGGATGATTTGGCTTCTGTTGTCAACATTTTTACTTAAACATCACCTTAGAAATTACTTGTCAGAATTACACCAGAAAAGCATCCTGGCATGGACCTCTTTAAAAATTGTTCTTACATTTCAACCGCCAGAACTAAAAATTGGGAAAAGACTTAAACAACTTGTCATGAACCTCTTGATGGCTCTCTCAAGTTTTTAGCCCACCATCATCAGATGGTGGGCTATTCAAATCACTCTGCGTCCGTGGTCCGTCGTCCTTCCGTCCGTCCGTCAGTCCGTCCGTCCTTCCGTCCGTTAACAATTTCTCGTTATCGCATCTCCTCAGAAACTACCTGGGGGATTTTGACCAAACTTTGTCAGAATGATGTATTGGTACTCTAGTTGTGTCCCCCTGAAAATCAGACTGGTTCAACAATTTTTTAGTAAGTTATGGCCCTTTGTTTATTTCTATAATTTACATAGATTTATATAGGGAAAAACTTTGAAAATCATCTTGTCCAAAACCACAGGGCCTAGGGCTTTGATATTTGGTATGAAGCATCATCTAGTGGTCCTCTACCAAGATGATTCAAAATATTTCCTTGGGGTCTAATATGCCCCGCCCCGGGGGTCACATGGTTTATACAGACTTATATAGGGATAAACTTTGAAAAACCTCTTGTTCAAAACCACAGGGCCTAGGGCTTTGATATTTTGTATATGACATCATCTAGTGGTCTTCTACTAAGATTGTTCAAATTATCCCCCTAGGGTCAAATATGGCTCCGCCCTGGGGGTCACATGGTTGACATAGACTTACATAGGAAAAAACGTTGAAAATTTTCTTGTCCAAACCACAAAGCCTAGGGCTTTGGCATTTGTAATGTAGCATCATCTAGTGGTTCTTTACCAAGTTTGTTCAAATTATCCCCATAGAGTCAAATATGGCCCCGCCCTGGGGGGGTCACATGGTTCATATAGACTTATATAGGGAAAAGATTTTAAAATCTTCTTGTCAATAACCTACAACATTCAAATTTGGACCACATGTATGGTTTTGAGTGGCAAGATGAACCTTGACATGAGTTGACCTTGATTTTGACCTAGTGACCTACTTTCACATTTCTGTAGCTACAGCCTTCAAATTTGGACCACTTGCATAGTTTTGTGCACTGAAAAAAACTTTGACCTTGACTTTGACCTAGTGACCTACTTTCACATTTTTGAAGGTACAGGCTTCAAATTTGGACCACATGCATAGTTTTGTGTTCGGAATTGGAATTTGACCTTGATTTTGACCTACTGACCTACTTTCACATTTCTCAAGCTACAGCCTTCAAATTTGGACCACATGCATAGTTTTGTGTACCGAAACAAACTTTGACCTTTACATTGACCTAGTGACCTACTTTCACATTTTTGAAGGTACAGGCTTCAAATTTGGAACACATGCATAGTTCTGTGTTCCGAAATAAAATTTGACCTTGATTTTGACCTAGTGACCTACTTTCACATTTCTCGAGCTACAGCCTTCAAATTTGGACCACATGCATAGTTTTGTGTACCGAAATGAACTTTGACCTTAAGATTGACCTAGTGACCTACTTTCACATTTCTGTAGCTACAGGCTTCAAATTTAGACCACATGCATAGGATTGTGTACCGAAACAAACTTTGACCTTGACATTGACCTAGTGACCTACTTTCACATTTTTGAAGGTACAGGCTTTAAATTTGGACCACATGCATAAATTTGTGTTCTGAAGTGTAATTTGACCTTGATTTTGACCTAGTGACCTACTTTCACATTCTTTGAAATTGATCTAGTGACCTACTTTCACATTTCTCAAGCTACAGCTTTCGAATTTGGACCACATGCAAAGTGTTGTGTACGGAAATGAAATTTGACCTTGAGCTAGTCAGTAAGTCTTGAAATTTGGAACACTCAAAAATGGCACATTGGTGGGCGCCAAGATCACTCTGTGATCTCTTGTTTTCAAATGATTCAGCTTGGCCCCTTTTAGGGGCTGCCAGGGATAAAGATAGAAAAAAGCCTTTAAACACAAACCACTTGATGTAGCTTGATCTGTAGGTATCTAAGGGTCTCTCTCAAGTTTGTTCAAATGGTTTTGCTTGGTCCCTTTTATGGGCCACAAGAATTAAAAATAGAGAAGTCCTTTAGACAATTTCTTCCCATAAAGCAGATCTGTAGCATATAGTTCTTTTTGTTTTTCAAATGGGTTCATTTTGCCATTTTTTGTCAGAGTTTACAAGTAGAAAAGCGACAACAATACTTAAAAGAATTGTCCATATAGCCATCTTTCCTTGAGCGAAGTTATTTTGTACTTTTCAAGTTATCTCAGAATCCCACTTTGTGTGACCGACAGAAAGGCGGTGGGGGCAATCATAAATCCCTTTAGTGGAACATCGGTAGAGGACAAAAAACTCTCTCGACTTCTTTTTATGAACTGAAGGTGAGGGACTTAAGAGACCATCTTGTTTCAATAGAATTTGGGTTACATGTACATGGTTCACTGATACTGTAAACAATGTTACCTCATGTCTTCTCATGAATGGATTGGTAGACCAGACTTTGGCTATAATTATCCTTTCAAGGACTTTTCTTACAGGTTTGCTTGCCTGCAATTAGGGGTCTGTCAGAGATGAAAATAATGACTTCACCTTATAAACCACTGGATGGATGTTTACCCAAACTTAGTCAGAAGCTTCCTTCTTTGTTAGGCTGCTAGAAATAAAAAATTTAGAAAAACTTTAAAAGATGTCTTCCAATTAACCACTTTATTGATGATTTCCAAACTTTTTCACATGCATTCATAATGGACCTATCTAAAGTTTATTCAAATTATATTGCTTGACTGTTCATAGGGGCTGCAATAGGCAACAAGAGCTCCGCCAAGCAGGGCAATATATGCCCAAAGGGTTATATCAGAGGATGGGATATATATATAAAAATTTAAGAACTTGACTGTTGAAGCCCAAAAAACGGGAACAACAAAGGAAAGAAATTTTTTTTTAAAAGTCCACAAAAAGGGTCCTTACCAGGTACAGATATGTCAAAATACACCTCTAAATTGGGAGGTATCATCCATGTTGTACCACAGAAAAGTGGTCTTGGTTTTTCCCTATGGCCAATAATAAAAAAGTTAAAAATAAGCTATTTATAGTAACATAAAAAGATGTAGTTCAATAAAATTAATTATTGTAAGTGGACAAAAAAGGGATCTGCCAAATTAAAACATGAGCACTGCAATGCAGAGCAATATACACACGAAACAAAGTCATATGACCTTTGACCCCTAAGTGTGACCTTGACCTTGAAGCTAACCGTCCGAAACATGCTCTGCATTTTAAAGAATCCTGGCACAAATGTTCACCACATCAATGTGGTAAACATTTGTACCACATCAAAGTGCTGAACATTTGTACCACATCAATGTGATGAACATTTGTACCACATCAAAGTGGTGAACATTTGTGCCAGGATTCTTTAAAATCCTCCAAGCAGTTAAAGAGTTTTTACAGAGCAGACACAAAACAAGGTAATATGACCTTTGACCCCTAAGTGTGACCTTGACCTTGAAGCCAGCTACCCTAAACGTATGCTCCGCACCTCAACATAGATGTGGTGAACATTTAAGTCGTTTATTCGAAATCCTTCAAGGGGTTACAGAGCGGACACAAAACAGTCACATGACCTTTGATCTCTAAGTGTGACCTTGACCTTGAAGCCAGCCATCAAAAACATGCGCTCTGCTCATCGTCTCGATGTTGTGAACATTTTTGTCAAGTTTCTCTGAAATCCTTCAAGGGGTTCAAGAGTTACAGAGCAGATATGAAATTGCTAACGGACAGACAGCAGACACCGGGGTATAACATAATACGTCCTTTCGGGGGTATAAAAACAGAAAAATCTTCAAAAACATCATCTCATGAACGGCTTGATGGATGTTCAACACACTCGGTCAGGAGCATTATTTGACAAAGTTTCTTTCAGATGGTTCCAAATAAATAACCACTTGTGGGCTACCAAAGCTAAAGATAGAAAAGCCTTTGAACAACTTCTCATGAACCTCTTGATGGATATTTATCAAACTTGGTCTCTATCATCCTTGAACAGAACATTGTTAAGCTGGCTCAGATTGCTGCTTGACAACACTGAAGGGCCACTGGAGTTCAAAATTGAAAGAAAAAAAACACTTTAAATTACTTCTTCTCATGAACAGCTTGATTAATATTCGCCTAACTTGGTCAGAAGGTATGCCCCTGTACCAGTAGAATTTTGGTTACCTATTTTCAGATATTTATCTTACTGTGCAAACAGAACTACATTGTCCATCTGGTAATATCCTCCAGCAGATATCAAACTTAACCAAGTTTTTGCTTTTGATCAGTATATGGCCTCTTCTATAGCTAAAGCTGTTTATAAGGTTTGTCACATGGAAGACTCGTGTCATAAGGAAACTCTCATGTTTTACCATGTCATTAAACATGGGCAGGCACCTCGCTAATAATGCCAACCTTAGCAATCCAGCTAGATTTTTTCATGTGAGAACGGAATGTTCTAAAAGGGAGCAAAGGCTAGCAATGAAGAGATGTAAGAGATTTTAAAGTCAATTACTTACCTACTGGTCTGTAGGGCCCCAAACTTACCTAAACATATACATATCTATAATACAAGAGGTTTTTACAATAGTTAAAAGAAGTGAAAAGATATAGTTGAGTAAAACTGTTTATCATATGGTTGTACACATCTCTTTAAGCTGTATTTTCTGGTAAGTCCACCCTCAGCTAGTGTTACAGTTGTTTGATAAGATAAACCCAGATACATCCAAGAAGCAAATTTTTTCGAAGATAGACAAAAAAATAAAACATCTCTTATATCACTTTTGTACTAGAACATTGGTTTCCTATTGCAAAATAAAAGATGATGCACAGTTACAAAAAAATTTATTCAACATAAAATATATAACGCATACGCTTATTATAGCCAATAGAAAATACAAGTTCAGTACATATGTTTAACAGAAATATCAAAAAAGAGTCGTGACGAGTTACACAAAAAATCTCAAAAAGAGTACAAATTAAACAAAAGCTGTCAGAAGGACAGCATGCTCAACTGGTCGAAAATGTTTGCCAGTAAGTGAAAAAATAACGTGAAACAGTGAATGCTATACAAAAATTGTATACTTTATTTAGATGAGCTATTCTGATCACCCTGTGTCCAGAGTCGTGCATTGTGGGTCGTCAAAAATTTGGCTGTTAACACTGTAGAAGTCACAACTATGCTGACTGCTGTGTGCTTGAACAAGATCGTTTTTGGGGGTGGAGGTTGCGTCTTGGTCTGGGCAGGCATTGCACATGGTTATCGCACACATCTAGTCGTGATTAATGGGAATTTCAATATCACTGTTTCAACAGGATAAAGCCATACAGCTAGAGATATTGTGAATTTCCTCAGTGCAAGTAACATTGCATTTATCATTAATGACTGGCCTGCCAAATGCCCAGATCTGAATCCCATCGAACATCTGTTTGATAATTTGGACCAGCCTGTTAGATGTCGCCTTATTCCACCGTCGAACGTCAATGAATTAACAACATTCCACAGGCTGAAATCAACACAAGTACCTGTCGGTTCTATGTGCCAACGATGCCAGGCATGTGTCCTCGATGCTCAAGGTAGCCATTCCCTGTATCTATATGTGATTTTTGTGTACAACCCCTACCACATTTACATAGCTGTCAAGGTCTTAATTAAGGTATGTAGGGAGTTAGATGGGGTTCCACGAGGCGGTTGCCCCTTGGTCATGGGGTCTGGGAGACTAAGTCCACAGAAGCTGTAGATGCCCGGAGATTGATTTTGGCTATTTTTCATAAAAATAGCACTACATTTGGACTCTAAAGATGCTTATTTCAGGATGCAAAAGTTTAAGAAAACAAACAATCAAAGACAACCTTTCCTTTAATAGTTCATGTAGCCTTCAAAACAACTTTGAAAACTTCAAAATTTAGATCAGTTTTGATCATTTCACATACAGCTCTTAATTGAATAAATATTTTTTTCTGATTTGTTGAAATTGCATGTAAAAATTTGATATGTGTGTGAGAGTGTGATTCGGACCTGAAATGTGTGACTTTCACGCCCAATGCGCGAGACTTGACAGGTATGTATTTAATCAACCATTTCATCGGTTTTCTGTAAATGTAGAGCGATAAAATTTTCCACACAAATTCAAATTTAAATACTCTTGCAATACATAATTATAAACTTGTTTTCTCTTACAATACATATAAACTTGTTTTCATAATTAAATCTGCACTTAAACACTGCTACTTATTTTGTTCAGTATATTACAATAGGAACAATGACAAAGATCTTATGACAATAAGTACAGACATTCTAGATGTGTGGGCGACATATTCCCAACCTTGAATTAGAAAATGGTTACAAACTGAATAGTGACAGACAGAAAATGGCCAACAACCTGATACTGGCAATTATATTGAATGTCTTAAAGTAGATGAAGAAAATCCAAAGTCATGCACATGTTTATATCTTTAAAAAAGAATTTAAATTTTTTTCAGTTAGATTGAATGGGAAAGTTAGTTATAATTATAGTAAAAATCATATACATGTAAGTACTCAGTTCGATATCAATTTGATATTCAGTCACTTATGTTTTATATCGCCATAATCATATGGCTAGCTACTATTAAGATAACAAAGACACATATTTGTACTTTATTTTTCTATAGTTTTTTGTCTTATTTTGTTTATAGTGTTAGTTTACTTGTTTGCATTTGTTCTATATAACAGATACAGAAAAGAAAGTCCTGATTTAACGCAGAACATATTTTTTTAGCAAGACTTGTTAATATTATATAATTGGTCTCTAAGACAAGCTTATTGTGATTCAAGGGCAACCTGCTTCTGTATGGTATTTAGAGTATGACAGAGGAAGAAGATGGCTTAAATTATATCAATGTAGGAAGAGAAAGGCATTTATTTTATGCTCACTGATGAAAACTGTGTTTTATCAGTGAGATATAATCCATATCACTCACTGTCAATCTATATAAGAGGAAATGCAACAAAAACACAATGTGATATGAAATGCTACAAATATGTGCAACCAGTGAAGAAGAAAAATGGAATGTTAATTTTTGGTTCATCTAATACCAAGTTCTAAATATACAACAGGTAGAAATAAGAAGAGCTGTCACAGGAGACAGCGCGCTCGACTATACTGATGCTGGATAGTGAAACGGCACATCTGAGGAAACTGGAGCTGTTACTGGAGTGTTTAACAAGGCAGTCTGAAAGACAGCTATATCCCCCACCACTGTTATGGATAGTGAAAGGATATATGGTACTGGGTGGAACCATTAAACAACCAAGTTGTAACCTTGACCTTAAACTGGCAGGGGTGAGTTTTGAATTCTGCACATTGTCTTGATAAGGGGAATATTACTGCCAAGTCATATTAAAATCCTTCAAGGGGTTTAGGAGATACAGAGCAGACATAAAATGGAAGACTCGAAACCTTTACCTTGAGTTGTGACCTTGACATTGAGCCAACATGGCTGACTCATGAGTTCTGCATATTGTCTTGATGAGGTGATCATTTGACCCAAGTTTCATAATTATCCTTCAAGGGGTTTAGGAGGTATAGAGCGGACACAAAATTGAAGGCTCTAACCTTTGACCTCGAGTTGTGACTTTGACCTTGAGCCAACATGGCTGACTTATGGGTTCTGCACATCGTCTCGAAAGTTTCATGATTTTCCTCCAAGGGGTTTAGGAGATGCAGGGCAGACACGAAATGGAAGGCTCAAAACTTTGACCTTGAGTTGTGACCTTGACCTTGAGCCGACAAGGCTGACTCATGGGTTCTGCACATCATCTTGATAAGGTTATCATTTGACCCAAGTTTCATGAAAATCCTTCAAGGGGTTTAGGAGATACAGAGTGGACACGGAAGGACGGACGGACCATTTCTATAATCCCCCACCACTCGTGGCGGGAGATTAATAACTCCAATGGTGGATGAAGATATTGCACAATAGCTTGAGTCTGTGTCAGAAATATTAAGTAATAAGAGAGGTAAAGATAAAGTGTATCAAAACACTACATAAGTATAATTCTAAGCAAAAAGGGGGTATAATTCATAAAAATTGGTGCAAGAGTTATGCACCTTGTGTCATACGATGTGAGTGGTGATGTGGAACAACTACTTCAAGTTTGAATCAAATGCATTTCGTAATAACTGAGACATAGAGAAAAATGCATCAAAATTAACCTTAAATTCTAAGTAAAAGGGGGCATAATTCATGAAAAATTGGTGCCAGAGTTATGCACCTTGTGTCATATGATGTGGGTGATATGGTAGAACACTACTTTTAAGTTTGAATCAAATCCATTTAGTAAGAACTGAGACAGAGTGAAAGTGTATCAAAACTTTAACATGAAATTCTAAGTAAAAAGGGGGGATAATTCATGAAATATTGGTGCAAGAGTTATGGCCCTTGTGTCATATGATGTGAGTAATGATGTGGAACAACTACTTTAAGTAAGTTTAAATCGAATCCATTTAGTAATAACTGAGATAAAGTGAAAGTGCATCAAAACTTTAACCTGAACTTCTAAGTAAAGGGGGGGATAATTCATTAAATATTGGTACTAGAGTTATGGGCCTTGTGTCATATGATGTGGAACAACTACTTTCAGTTTGAATCAAATCTATTTAGGAATAACAGATAGAGTGAAAGTGCATCAAAACTCTAACCTGAAATTCTAAGTAAAAAGGGAGGGGATAATTCATGAAATATTGGTGTGAGAGTTAAGGCCCTTGTGCCATATGATGTGGGTGATGATGGTGAATAAATATTTTAAGTTTAAAGCAAATCCATCAAGTAATAACAGTGATAAGGAGAAAAAAGAGAAAGTGTAAAAAAACTTTAACCAAGGTGGGGACGCGGAAAGACGCTGATGCCTGGGTGAGTAGGATAGCTCTCCATATACTTCGTATAGTCAAGCTAAAATTGTGAGGAAAGTAAAATATAGTGTAAAAGAATCAGTTAATTGCAATCAAATTTTGAGGGTGAAGAGTCAGATATTGCAGTGTATCGAGTTATCTGAAACCAGTGAAGTTGAAGAAAATACAAAGCATCTACACCATCTTGTGAAAGGAACATGGAAGAAGTTTGTAGAAAAAGAAATCATTATCATCTTATCCCCTACCAAGAAAAAGCAAGAGCTGTCCATAAGACAGCCAATGCTCACCTATTCAAATTGTTGTCCCAGAAGCAGGAATTGTACCATAAATGTTAAAATATCCATAGTTTCAATTTACTATCTGCATTTTTGGAGAAACCAGAAGTTTTTAAGTTCAAAAGAGGCCATAATTTTGCAAAATACATGTCAGAGTTTTGGGACTTCATGCTATTTTATAAACCTGAAGAAACGTGAAGTTTCAATTCAATATTTTGCATTAGTTTTTGAGATAGTAACTTGCATGCAAACAAGAGGGTCATTGACCCTAAAGCGCTCACCTGTACAAGGCTTCAAGTGCATTTGTATAATGTAATGGTACAACTACAGAGGTTTCTTCTATATTAGCCTATATTATATACATGTCACACAATTTTTAAAGTTTCTACTATATACATACAAGCAAAAGTAACCAGGCTCTCTGACAAATCAAAATAATCAGCGGGTCACAGAATGACAACTTTTGTAAAATAATTTTAAAATCATGGCAGCAGTTTCATAAAAGAAGATTTTTTAAATTTCCACCAAATACATATAGGGAAAAGTGACCACGCCTCCTGGCAGCCATGTTTTTTAACGAATCGGAATAATTTGAATAATCTTGGTAGAGGGTCACACAAGGACCATTTGTGTATAATTATTTTAAAATCAGGAAAGCAGTTTCACACAAGAAGATTTTTAAAGTTTCCACTATATACATATACATATAGGGAAAAGTAACCATGCCCTCTGGCGGCCATGTTTTTTGATGAATCAAAATAATTTGAACAATCTTGGTAGAGGGTATCACAAGGACCATTTGTGATAAATTATTTTAAAATCAGGGCAGCAGTTTCACACAAGAAGATTTTTAAAGTTTCCATTATATATATATTGGGAAAAGTGACCATGCCCCCTGGCGGCCATGTTTTTTGACGAATCAGTAAAATTTGAAAAATCTTGGTAGAGGGTGACGTAAGAACCATTTGTGTGAAATTACTTCAAAATCGGACCAGTGGTTTAGGAGGAGAGGTCGTTTGAAGATTTTTCTATTTATAGCTCTGGTGGCCCCTATGTGCAACCAAACGGAACCATTTGGACAACTTTGGTAGAGAACCTCCCAAGGAACATCCAGGCCAAGTTTCATCAAAATCCATTCAGTGGTTTTGGAGGAGATGTCATTTAAACACAATTCTTGACGCCTGACACAGCAGGTGAGCTAAAAATTAACCAGGACTTTTTAAGTCTAAAAGTGGGATAATCTGCCCAAAATACATATCAGAGTGATGGGACTTGATCCTGTGAGGTTGGTTAATGACCTAGAAAAAGAAAAAATAAGTTTCAAAACTATATCAGTATATGCCTTTAAATGATAGCTATATGTACTTGCATGCAAAACTTAAACCAGGATTTTCTAAGTCAAAAAGTGGGCATAATTTGGCCAAAATGCATATCAGAGTTATGGGACTTGATGCTACCAAGTAGTTTTATAACCCTGAAGATAGTTCAATACCTGCATTAATTTTGGAGATAGTAACTTGCATGCAAAACTTTAATCAGGATTTTCTAAGTCCAAAAGGGGGCATAAATTGCCCAAAATACATGTCAGAGTTATGGGACTTGATCCTGTGAGGTTGGTTAATGAACTAGAAAAAGAAAAAATAAGTTTCAAAGCTATATGCCTTTAAATGATAGCTATACATACTTGCATGCAAAACTTTAACCAAGGTGTGATGCTGACGCCATAGCTCGGACTATTCTTCGAATAGTCAAGCTAAAAATACAACTGAATTCAAAAGCTAGCTACTTGCTGCCAATATAGCAGCCAGGTTAAAGAAATAGGAAGAAAGATAGTCATTAAAGAAATTGACCAATTACCAGTTAACAAACAAGGCAGTCTGAAAGACAGCTAAATCCCCCGCCACTGCTATGGACAGTGAAAGGGTAAACCTTCGACCGTTAGCTGTGACCTTGACCTTGAACTGACATGGCGGACTCGTGAATTCTGCACAACGTTTTGATGAGGTGATCATTTGGCCCAAGTTTCATTAAAATCCTTCAAGGGGTTTAGGAGATATAGAGCTCAAACCTTTGACCTTGAGTTGACATTGCTGACTCACAAGTTCTCGATGAGGTGATCATTTGACCCAAGTTTGATGAAAATCCTTCAAGGGGTTTAGGAGATACAGAGTGGACACAAAATGGAAGGCTCAAACCTTTGACTCTATGTTGTGACAAAGAGCTATAAAAATAAATAGATTGGCAACTTGAAAGGCATATAGAGCAAATCTCGCCAACCTCCCATGACAAAAAAACAAGATCTCGTTTACAGGAAGTGGCGCTTTCTCCACGCGCCATTTTGTATGCGAAAGCAATTATTCATCGGTAAAATAATTATCACCGTATGACCACGCTTCTTTTGATGGCAAAAAAAAACCATGTACTTCGTGTCTTAAGACCATTTCAAATTAAACTAATTTTGTTTTAGAAGCTAACATGTATTTTAAATGTAGTTTTAAAGGTACAAATTGTAACTCCATGCTCGCCGATGTTTGTTTTTAGTAAGATAACACCGAATCACGCTCTGACATGAGCTCACGCGAGATTACAGCCAGTTGCCATTCTGTGTATCTTATACTTCTTTGGTTGTGACCTTGACCTTGAGCCGGCATGGCTGACTCATAAGTTCTGCACATCGTCTTGATGAGGTGATCATTTGACCCAAGTTTTATAAAATTCCTTCAAGGGATTTAGAAGATATATAGAGCAGACAGGAAATGGAAGGCTAAAACCTTTGACCTTGAGTAGTGACCTTGACCTTGAGCCGGCATGGCTGACTCATGAGTTCTGCACATCACCTTGATAAGGTGATCATCTGACCCAAGTTTCATATGAATCCTTCAAGGGAATTAGGAGATACAGAGCAGACACAAAATGGATGGCTCAAACATTTGACCCTCTGTTGTGACCTTGACCTTGTGCTGGCATGGCTGACATAAGTTCTGCACACCGTCTTGATGAGGTGATCATTTGACCCAAGATTTATAAAATTCCTTCAAGGGGTTAAGGAGATATAGAGCGGACACAAAATGGAAGGCTCAAACCTTTGACCTTGACCTTGAGCCGACAAGGCTGACTCATGAGTTCTGCACATCGTCTTGATGAGGTGATCATTCGACCCAAGTTTCATGAAAATCCTTCAAGGGGTTTAGGAGATATGGAGCGGACACGAAAGTGTTATGGACAGACGAACAGAAGGACGGACGGAGACCATTCCTATAACCCCCCACCACTTGTGGCGGGGGATTAAAAAGTACGATTTGACAATAAAAGTCTTGCTAAAAACAAACATTTGAAGTTCTTTAGCAGAAAACTAGCTCCTTTTGATAAAGAATTGAGAAATAAGTTTTATGATGTCAGTAAAAAAGATTAAAAAATTGCAGTTGTTCACAGGTGTTATAAGAATACTGAATAATAAATTGTTAAACAATGAAAATGAGAATTCTAAATTATTTGGTACAGGCTACCCACGGAACATTTTAGTGAAATTATTTTGATATTGAGTCAGAGGTTTCAGGGAAGATTTTTAATGTTCTCAATATAAACAAATATAGAAAGTTTGCCCTCTGTCTTCCATCCAACCTTGTGGCAATGTTTATAAACAAATCAACCTGGCTAAAAGGAATTTGGCACAGCATTGTCCAGGGGACATTTCAGTGAAACTATTTTGATATTTGATCAGAGGACAAGATTTTTGAAGTTTTCTATATAGTCCTACGGAGAACAAGAGGGCCAGAATGTTACAATATACGCCCATCATCGCAAATTACTTTACACTAGCACCTGTATTTGCAAATGGAATTTTAATTCTGTGGTTGTGTTGTAATTGTTCTGTTCTAAGTCCACAAAAAAAACCACTCCATACCAGGTAGATTTATCTTATAAGAGGGTCATGATGACCCTGGATCGCTCACCTGAGTAATATGAGCTACATGTTTCAAATGTCAAACTGATGCTAAAATATTAAGAAAGTCAGTAGGTCACAATGAAATTCAGTTTTACGATCGGTGTGCAAAAATGTACATGTCATCCAAATTTCAAGGCTGTATTTTAAAAAACAAGAAAGTATGTCAGGAGGTCAAGGTCACAGTCAAGTGACATCATATTACTTAGGGTCATCAAGTAATTACTATTAAACAGTCTTGGAAATAGGATCAGATAATTTTTTAAGTATTTTTTCCTATATAACTCATATAATAGTTAAGTGACCCCGGGGCGGGGCCTCTTTTAACCCCATGGGCATAATTTGAACAATTTTGGTAAAGGACTACTTAGGGCAATGCATCATACCAAATATCAAAAGCCTACGTTGTGTGCTTTCAGACAAGAAGATTTTTTTTTCCCTATATAAGTCTATATAAAACATGGGACCCCCAGGGCAGGGCCTCTTTTCACCCCAGGGGTAAAATTTGAACAATTTTGGCTGAGGACCATAAGACAATGCTACAAACAAAATATCAAAGGCCTAAGTCTTGTGATTTCAGACAAGAAGATTTTTAAACTTTTTTCCCTATATAAGTCTATGTAAAACTTGGGACCCCCGGGGCAGGACCATATTTGACCCTAGGGGGATAATTTGAATAATCTTGGTAGAGGACCACTAGATGATGCTACATACCACATATCAAAGCCCTAGGCCATGTGGTTTTGTACAAGAAGATTTTCAAAGTTTTCCCTATATAAGTCTATATAAACCATGTGACCCCTAGGGTGGAGCCATATTTGACCCTCAGGGAGATAATTTGAATAATTTTGGTAGAGGACCACTAGATGATGCTACACACCAGATATCAAAGCCCTAGGCCTTGTGGTTTTGGACAAGAAGATTTTTAAAGTTTTTCTTTTTGGTTGCCATGGCAACCAGAGTTCTGCATGGAATTCAATTCTTTGAATAATTTTGAAAGGGGGCCACCCAAGGACCATTCCTGTTAAGTTTGGTGTAATTCTGCCCAGTGGTTTTCAAAAAGAAGATTTTTTTTAGAAATTGTTGACGGACTACGCACGACGAACATCAAGCGGTCACAATAGCTTGACCTTGTCACTTTGTGACAGGTGAGCTAAAAAGTTACAGTATAAGTTATTTATAGTAACAACAACAAAGGGAAGTTAATCTAAAAAAAAAATTCTGTCGCACAAAAATCCTTACCAGGTAGAGATAGGTCAAAATACACCCCAAAATTGGATGTAACATGCATGTTGTACTACAGAAAAGTGGTCTCAATTTTTCCCTACAACAGTAATAAAAAAGTTATAATATAAGCCATTCGTAGTAACAACAAAGGGAAGTTATTCTGAACTAGGGACCTGGTTCTTGTGCATGACACTCTGTCTCATGATGGTGAACAATTGTACTAAGTTACATCGAAATCCCTCCATGTATGAAAAAGAAATGCTCCGGACAGTCATTTTTGTATCTGACCTTTGACCTCTCAGTGTAACCTTGACCTTAGACCTAGGGACTTGGTTTTTGCGCACTTAGACATTCTGTTTAATGGTGGTGAACGTTTGTGTGTCAAGTTACATCAAAATCCCTCCATGCATGAAGAAGAAGTGCTCGGGACAAAGTTGTCATTCTTGTATCCTTTGACCTTGACCTTAGACCTATAGGGACCTGGTTCTTAGGCACGACACTCCACCTCATGATGGGGAACAATTGTGCCAAGTTACATCAAAATCCCTCCATGCATAAAGAAGAAATGCTTCAGATAAAGTCATTATTGAATTTGACATTTTGACCTCTAAGTTAGTGTGACCTTTATCTTAGACCTAGGGACCTGCTTCTTGCGCATGACACTCCGTCTCATGATGGTGAACATTTATACCAAGATACAAATCCCTCCATGCATGAAGAAGATATGCTCTGGTCAAAGTTTGTGGATTCCGCCCACCCGCTAGGGGCGTTCCCATAATACATTCCGTTTTTTCAAACGGGCATATAAAAACAGCCCACAGCCACATCCCCTTTGCAGCCATGTTATTTAACAAGTCAACATGGCTGGGAGATGGTCAATAAACATTCCTGTGTAATTATTTGTTAAAATGTTTCCATTTGGTTCCACACAGATGACCTAGATTTGAATCCCAAAGGGGCAACAACAAAGGAATGTTTGGTTGAAATTTTCTTAGAGGTTTAATAGGAGACATTCTTTAAAGAAATTATCATGGAAGAGATGTTGTGGAAACACTAATCTGGGAGAAGAACCCATATCTGCTGGACATTAGTGGAGACAGCGTGCATATGTTGAACATGTAGCAAAGACCCTGTTAAGCAATGTAGATGACAGTGTGCAGATGATCTGCTCAGATTTGTTTTATGACATTGAGGAATTCCCAAAGGTGAAGCATCTCTCTCAGGAAGTCCAAGAACTGATCCGTCCTATTTCAAGTCGATTTCTACAAATGAAAGATGTAACATCAAGGGTTTTATCCTTGCTGGATTCACTGACCGTGTACTACTACAGCCAGTAAACTAAATACAGGTAATTTTTCATGATGTAAATTAAAAATTCTGGAAAGGGATGATCCTTTGGTTTGATCCCCTGGCAGTAGAGAACACTTGCATTATGATTGGCTATGAAGTATGTGCTGGTTTGATCTTCTGGTAGTAGAGAACACTTGCTCTGTGATTGGCTATGAAGTATGTGCTGGTTTGATCCCCTGGCAGTAGAGAATACTTGCACTGTGATTGGCTATGAAGTATGTGCTGGTTTGATCCCCTGGCAGTAGAGAACACTTGCACTGTGATTGGCTATGAAGTATGTGCTGGTTTGATCCCCTGGCAGTAGAGAATACTTGCACTGTGATTGGCTATGAAGTATGTGCTGGTTTGATCCCCTGGTAGTAGAGAACACTTGCACTGTGATTGGCTATGAAGTATGTGCTGGTTTGATCCCCTGGTAGTAGAGAACACTTGCACTGTGATTGGCTATGAAGTATGTGCTGGTTTGATCCCCTGGCAGTAGAGAATACTTGCACTGTGATTGGCTAATGTGTTGGTTTGATCCCCTGGCAGTAGAGAACACTTGCACTGTGATTGGCTATGAAGTATGTGCTGGTTTGATCCCCTGGCAGTAGAGAATACTTGCACTGTGATTGGCTATAAAGTATGTGCTGGTTTGATCCCCTGGCAGTAGAGAATACTTGCACTGTGATTGGCTATGAAGTATGTGCTGGTTTGATCCCCTGGCAGTAGAGAATACTTGCACTGTGATTGGCTATGAAGTATGTGCTGGTTTGATCCCCTGGCAGTAGAGAATACTTGCATTGTAATTGGCTATAAAGTATGTGCTGGTTTACTGATTGCAATTATATGCACGAACTTGGCACAAAGCCCAACACAACAACAGCAACAGCTCCATATAAAACCGGATGTATCTTTTCTTTGGTATTGGTTAAAATGAAGCTTGGACAAAGACTGTCATTTTCATTTTAATTGTAGTCTTTAAAACATGTGTTTATGACTTATAATTATTAATGTTCATAACAATTTTTGATCAGTTTGAAAAATAAATATAACATGCTGATCAAATCCATCATCAGTTTGTTTTCAGAGGTAATAATGTTTACACTCTTTGTATATTTTTTATCATTTCAGGTCAGTCATCAGTCAGATATTCAGTGACCATCAAGTCTCTGATGAAGCACAGGCATCAATAATTCTGCTTCAGATGTCACAGAAAAAAACAGCAGAAATCTGTAACAAGCACAGACAGGGAAAAGACAGAATCCTGGACTATCTGTTCCCTAGAAGGAATGAAACTGAGACAAAGTAACATTTGTTCAGAGGTTTGCTGGATACTTTCAGTGAATACATCAAGTTGTTTCAGTCAGAGAAACCCCGAATTCACACTCTCCACAGCAGGATGGTTTCAGTCAGAGAAACCCCTAATTCACACTCTCCACAACAGGATGGTTTTAATCAGAGAAACCCCTAAATTACACTCTCAACAACAGGATGGTTTCAGTCAGAGAAACCCCTAATTCACACTCTCCACAGCAGGATGGTTTCAGTCAGAGAAACCCCTAATTCACACTCTCCACAGCAGGATGGTTTCAGTCAGAGAAACCCCTAATTCACACTCTCCACAGCAGGATGGTTTCAGTCAGAGAATTCCCTAATTCACACTCTCCACAGCAGGATGGTTTCAGTCAGAGAAACCCCTAATTCACATTCTCCACAGCAGAATGGTTTCAGTCAGAGAAACCCCTAATTCACACTCTTAACAGCAGGATGGTTTCAATCAGAGAAACCCCTAATTTACACTCTCCACAGCAGGATGGTTTCAGTCAGAGAAACCCCTAATTCACACTCTCCACAGCAGGATGGTTTCAGTCAGAGAAACCCCTAATTCACACTCTCCACAGCAGGATGGTTTCAGTCAGAGAAACCCCTAATTTACACTCTCCACAGCAGGATGGTTTCAGTCAGAGAAACCCCTAATTCACACTCGCCACAGCAGGATGGTTTCAATCAGAGAAACCCCTAATTTACACTCTCCACAGCAGGATGGTTTCAGTCAGAGAAACCCCTAATTCACACTCTCCACAGCAGGATGGTTTCAGTCAGAGAAACCCCTAATTTACACTCTCCACAGCAGGATGGTTTCAGTCAGAGAAACCCCTAATTCACACTCTCCACAGCAGGATGGTCGACTTGACCAGAGAGTTCCTTGTTATGTTCATCAAGCAAGAATGCATCCCAGAAAGTGTTAGCCAGCTTGTTTAACTTGATGTGAATAGTAGGGACATACACAAGTCAGATAAGGACTTGGGTGTTGGAAAGTATGCATTTGTTAACCTGAACAAAGCTCGCCCAGACAAAACATGCCATCGCTTCGTCCATGATGTATATGCTAACCTAAGATGCTTCAGATGCCATTAACAAATACCACACTCAGACTGCTCTCAGTTATGGACCCAGACTTTGTTGGCCATCAACAAACAGTAAAATCATTACAAAGACTGGCCACCAATATTCCAGTGTTCTCTGAGGACCAGGTGCAGATGGGCAAACTGTCCGAGGAATCTGCCAGATATAATGTGGATGAAGACTTCAAAACGCCTGGCTGCTAACTATGAAGCCAAGGAGCCTGTTGACACTGGATTCTGGGGTAAGGTGTTTGTTATGGAAAGTTTTAACAGACCAAGATATCCAGCACTCAAAACACTTGTGTCATCATTGCCAACTGTTTTCAGTGGACCTTGGGTAGAATCCAGCTTTAACATAATGGGATGATATAACTGAGAAAGACCAAGCAAGTTTGACTGTTGAAATTATGAAGCTGTAGCAATTGTCAAAACAACTCTTAGGAAGAAAAATGTGAACAGCACTAACATGAAGATAGATACAAGGACGAAAAGATCTTGTGTTAATGCATATAGCACTTACAAACTGTATTTGCAGAAGAAAAAAGAACAGAAGCAGCAACAAATGCTAGACAAGTTGAATGCCTCTTTGCAACTTTTGAAAGCTGAAAAAGTCAAAACAGCAGCAGAACTTGTAAAGTTGAAACAAAGACTAAGTAAGAAAATCCAAAGGATTATGAACATATTGAAAGTTTGTTTGTTTGTTTGTTTGTTTGTTTGTTTGTTTGTTTGTCTGGTTGTTTGTCTGTGTTGGGTTTAACACCGTTTTTCAACAGTAGTCCAAAAAGTGGAAGAAGATAAAATTGAGTTATTACTGAGTGGATGAAAATTATAGCAGTTAAATGCTGATGAGCCCATTGACAATGTTTTATTTTGCTAATTCTGTAGATTCCTTTTGTAAATAGTTTTACCAGTTGTTTTCTTTTGAAATGAAGTGTTTATTTTTTAAAGAAAGAAAAAACATGGGTAAATAACTCTAGGATGGAGATCATTGACCAGTATCCAATTTCAAACCGTACTAAAGGAAATAGAGAGTGTTCTTAATTCAAGACCACTTGTCTATGTTGACAATGACATTAATTCCAACTCAACGTTGATGCCAGGACATTTTTTGACACTTAATCCAAAAACTGGTATCTATGAGTCATATATCGATGAAGTTGACCCAGGTGGAGCAAACACGTCCTAAACGAAAGACTGTGATTGTGTCAAGCGAAAGAACAAGGAAATTAATTGCTGATAAACTAACTGATTAATTGATAATATAGTAACAGAGTGTTGACTGGGATTATATAAGGTGCTTGAAGGGAGACTACTAGTGAAAAGACTGACACTTGCAAAATCCTTATTTTACTACAAACTGAAACCGTATAATACTATACTTATAATATGCTTTTTATTATGTAGTGTGTTTACATTCAGTCATGATAACATGTTTACAAATGAGTATTTTAATAGAAGACATTTAAAAGTACATTGTACCAGATTGTCGAAACTTGATCATACCAAAAGTGTTCTTAATTATACTGGAGATAATTTCAAATAACTTTGACATTATTCCATTCACTTTAGAGTTATCTTTAGCATTTAATACGAATTAATTTACATTATTCATAAATACTATTAACAAAACAAATGACTTAAAACACGAATGAATGTCTGAAATGTACTGAATAAGTTTTGCTTTATCATACTTATGCCACATATATATCTTTGTATTCGAATATAGCATTCAGTTCAAACACTACATTAATTTTTTAAGTTTTAAAAATTTAGGAAAATTTAGACTAGTTCTTTTTGAAACTTGAAAGGCAATTTGAGTAAGAGATCTTTGTAAAGTGCTGTGCTGTTTATTTTTAGAATTTTCCATCTGTTATTTTCTACATTTGTTTTCATTTTCTTATCCGATATTTTATTGCTATACTTTTCTGGCCGGAGTGTCGCGAATGTGATAAACTTCTATTGTCTATCATATATATTTATGCACACAGCACTAAGCTTTTTTGCAGACGAAATCTATGACACACCCCGAACAAGAGGGGACTTCTAAACGAACTTTAGGACAAACATCTTAAAATTTACAGTTAAATTAGATCTAGCTTCAAAAGGAAATAATACAATAAGTTTCAATGGAAATAATACAATAGTAATATTAAACAATTCACAAGGACTTTAAATGATTTAGAGATAAAAAAAAATAAACTAGCAAACTGGAAAAACTGTGTTGTTCGATGTGTTTACTTGGAAGGACCTAAGAATCAGAAACATAAAAACAGAAACGTTCTAGTGTTGTGAGGAAACTGTAAGATGATGATTAAAAGATCTCAGGCGTCACAACAGCATGCAAGACCTAAGCTTTATGCAAATTGCTATACAGAAGATATAGATCTGCTTGATGACAACATGTTAAACTATTGGGGCCAATGCTTTGTTATGGAAATAAAACACAAAGATGGACAAGATTATCCACCTAATACACTTCACCAATTGGTATGTAGTCTACAGAGATACCTAAGGAACAAATGTGGAAAACAGTATGTAAACTTTATCAAAGACAGTACTAGTTCAGTGACTTTAGAAAGAGTTTGGATACCAGGATGAAGGAGTTGCATGCACAAGGTGTTGGGATAAAAAGGTTAGGTTATCAAGTGATCCCGTTACAATGCAGGATGAACTTTCATTTTGGGAAACGGGTGTGATTAATTGTTCTTGTCGAACGCTATGATTTTTTACAACAGTAATCTGTTTGGATTTCGTGGATTCCAAGAGCAAGTGAACTGCCAGGCATCACAGTCTGAAATACTGCATGATAAGGAACAATCACGCAGGTATAGCCAGTTCACGCCTGGTCATTGTAAAAATTCACAAGGGGGCATCTTAAGGCTCGTAAATTTGTACAGGATCCAATAAAACATTATGAACAGCCAGATAGGAAGTATAACATCGTGGAGTTGTATGCCTGTTACCTCTCACTCATTCCTAGAGCAGGACCCTTATACAGGAAACCGCTCAATGGTTTAGATGAAAATGGCAAAATTAAATTTAGTTGTGCCAAAATATCACAAAGTGCACTGAAATTAATGCTGAAGCCCTTCTTCATTGAAGCAAGAATTGATACTGAAATTAACTTCATCTGAAGGTCCAGTTGGAAGAGACAGACTTCCATTTTTCAAGTTCTGGTCAAAGAAACAAGTGATAATTGAAAGGATTGCATAAGCAGCATCAGGTATCTTTGGGCCAGCAGGTGATCAACTTGGTTTATGGGACAGGTGGGAAGCATATTGTACCAGCAACGGAATTAAATCTCTTATTGGAAATTATAAAGACAACAGGTTTAATTCCTTATTCCAGACTTCAGCAGAAAATCAAATCTGTGGAAGCTGATCTTCAACCTGAGACTGTGAATACAATGTTACGGGCTCTAAAAACAGTATATCTGAAGGTCACTGGACCATACTGGTGGCTTGCCACGTCGGGCAATGCTGCCTATCTTCAGCTTCGTCCACATGTACAGAGACTGGAAACCTTTCTGCATGAGTGTGCTGAGAATCCAAGTCTACTTCATAACAAAACTTCTTGGATTAATAATGATGATTTACCCATACCACACACAGAGAAATGTCATCATAAACTGTTAACCCCCATCCCAACTGATCAGTCTAAATTGTATAATGACCTTCTGACTTTAATCTGTCAATGTTACGAACAGTGCGTAAACAGCTTGCTGACTTTCTTCAGGATGGGCGCTATAGCACCACGCTGTCAAAAAGAGGATCTTTCATGAACAGCATTTGCTCAAGTCAACAATCTTCCCTGTGAGCATCATTTTGGCGACTCAGACTCTAGTCAAAGGAGGCGACCAAATGCTACCTTCCACCAAAAGCTGAAGCGTAATTGTCGTCATCTGATAAGTTGGTTAAGTGAAATGTCACAGAAAGAACACAGCAACTTGATGAAAAAAGCACGAAACATTGAAATCAGTCTGCGAAAATGACACCGTGAACAGGAAGAAAATGTCCAGAAAGAAGTTCTTGAAATGAATGAAAATGGACAGAAGGCAAAATGCCGTAAACATGTTGTAAGGGACTGTGAGTAGTGGCATATCAAGATGGGTGGTACCCTGGTTGTTTTTCAAAATCTGTCTCAAGCGAAAAAGCGTCAATAAACTTCATGGTTCCATGTCGGAAGCCTGGGACATTCAAGCGGCCCTCACAAAATCTGATTAATCATTTAGTATTTATTTAATTTATAAGGGTATCTAAGTACAACAACATGTTATATATATGTAAATATGATGATATATTATTAAGGTATTGTATAACAATTTTGTTACCTTGAACTGTATATGAACTGATGCTCTGAGTAACATGCCAAAAAAATTTAAAAATAAAGTTTGTTTTATTATGTGTGTTTTTTATTTATAACTTTTTAAATAAGATTCTCTCATAAAAAATATTCACCAAAAAGAGGAAGAGCAGGAAAAAATACACAAGTCTGGGAAATTGCAATGTCTTATCTTAAGAATTGAAAAAGTAAGAACAAAATGAATAAAAAATTCAAACACTAAGTGAGGTTAGATGGTTATAGGGGCAGTAGTTAAGAAGAGTAAAATTAAGAAGCTTGCAATAAAACTTTGAACTGAAAGCAATGATGAAGGTGACAGTGGCACAGAGACAGAGGCAAGTACAACAGCCATCCTTATTCTTTGAACAGTCTAGCCTTACAAGGCTCACAAGAAAAAAGTGGTGTTACACTGAAGTGTTCTATTTCTTAAACATGTGTAAATGTCATCACTATATATTTTACTCAATATGTTATTTAGTCTTTATATAGTCATTCCTTTGTTTCTGTGCTCTTTTAGACAATATCCAGAAAACCAGTCTAGGAAATAATGCTCTAAGAATAATAACCAGTCTATAGATAAATTTAGCAGGAATAACTTCAGGCTGGTGTGATTGTACAGCTTTCAATATAAGTGATGCCACTTTCTCAGGAGGTAAACCTTCAGCTGTTGTCTTGTCTAAAACTGAAATTACAAGAAAATAATTTTAGGTCATTATGCAAGTTTGAATAGATGGAAAAAAATAGTATTTCTCGATGCAAATATGGCCTGATTTCTTAAACATTCAAGTGGAACTGGTCCATTTTTGGTTGCAACAACCTGACAAGAAAATAAGTTATTGCATAAAACCCAGTCTGATTTTAATTCTATATGGAGCCGTTTTAAAAAAATGACCTCAAATTTTGTTTTTCTTATTTGACTGCACCACTGAAGTAAAGAAATCTAAAATAGAATAAAAAGAATATGACCTTTAATAAGTCATTATAATCATTTCTTAGTTTTAGCTCACATCCAATGACAGCTTTGTGTTTAAACCTTCTAAACTGAGGATGACTTTTCAACTGATATTCTGGTAAAACAAGAGCTCCGCCAAGCGGGGCAATATACGCCCGAAGGGTTACATCAGAGGATGGGAGCAAAATTTAAAGAACTTGACTGTTGAATTCCAAAGGACAGGAACAACAAAGGGAAGAAATTCAAAAAAAAAAATTCTATGTCCACAAAAAAAATCCTAACCAGGTAGAGATATGTCAAAATACACCTAAAAATTGGAGGTACCATCCATGTTGTACCACAGAAAAGTGGTCTCGGTTTTTCCCTACGGCCAATAATAAAAAAGTTTCAAAATAAGCTATTTATAGTAACATAAAAGGGAAGTAATTCAAAAAAAAATATTGTAAGTGAACAAAAAAGGAATCTGCCAAATAAAAACAAGAGCACTGCAATGCAGAGCAATATACACAAAGCAAAGTCATATATGACCTTTGACTCCTAAGTGTGACCTTGACCTTGAAGCGAGTCATCCGAAACATGTGCTCTGCACATCGTCTCAGTACGGTGAACATTTGTGCCAAGTTTCTTTGAAATCCTTCAAGCAGTTCAAGAGTTAGAGAGCAGGCATGAAACAAACTGATATGACCTTTGATCCCTAAATGTGACCTTGACCTTGAAGTGAGACATCCAAAACATATGCTCTGCACGTCGTGTCAGTGTGGTGAAGATTTGTGTGAAGTTTCTTTGAAATCCTTCAAGGGGTTCAAGAGTTACAGAGCGGACACGAAATTGCTAATGGATGGACAGATGGACGGACGGACAGACAGATGGACTCAGGGGGTATAACATAATACGTCCCTTCGGGCGTATAAAAATTAAGTTTCACATTTTTATGAAGTATGAAGATGCCTTGTTAAACCAACACTTCTGGAATTTAATATCTGAACATTGCTTTCAAGTAGTTCTCTAAAGATGTGTTTAGATTTAACCATGTTTTCTTACAAACATCTTTCATGTCCAATGTGGACAAAATGTCTGACATGCTAGTAAAACATCAAATTCATGCCATAGTAGTCTAGTTTATAATAGTTTACCAATGTGTATTTGAATTGTTAACAGTATCTCCAGTCAAAGTCTCTCAAGGGTAAAGTTTTTTCACACTGTCAGTCAAATGTTGAGTCCAGTCCTTATCTCCTTTACCCCATAAAAGATACATTTTATCAACCTTTTAGCAAAATGACTCTCATTTCTTTTCTCAAGTGTGAGAAAATTGAAATGTACTTATATAATCAAGTCACCAGTGGAAGAATGTGTATCAAATACCAGCAATTCTGAAATACCTCCATAATTTGATCCATCAGCACAGACAGCATTTTTGGAAAGATTGGTCTGTATATATCCTGGACTGACTACACATACATGTATACCACTAGTTGACATCTCTGCCCGCAAACAGTCAAAATACGCCTGCACAGCATGCTTTGATACTGCATCTGCATATATAATATAATACACGCTTTTGCATTCCACTTTAAAACTTAATCTTCAATTATATAGAATATAGTTAAATTGTACAAAATATCAAACAGTCGGATAGTATAACAATTTCTCAGGAAAATATTATCAATACATGCATTGCTAAAGTGCTAAAAGCTTACTGGGAAATCATTTCATAGGCAACAATATTATATGGTTTCTGCCACGGGGCAATGATGTTAATTTACATGTAACAGATTTTGAATACAAAGATAAAATAAATGATAAATTTACTTGTTAGCTGAAATTTAATTTTGTAGACTGATTTAACCAAAACAGTACGTCAAAAACAAGTAATTTTAAAATGATTTCATTGTAATTATTATTATTATTATACCAGATTTATATAGCACCCTCTGTATGATGAACACATTCAAAGGTGCTTAACATAGCGCAAAGGCAGCCACACAGGGCGCGAAATTCATCCTCTATTAGTACAGACACAGAGCGATCTGACCAGAGGAACAAAGTGAAATAAAGCCCCCAGAACAGATAGAGAGAAATCCTTTTTACATACAGACTTGTCCAGCTAACTTAGCACAGCTCTTTGCGAATAGACAGTCTGGTTCTTTAACGTGCCTGGTGTATAGCACCGGTACACGTGAAGCTGTCTTTCCTGGGAAGAACCAGTACAGGCCTCTTAGTTAGGTGAGATACACTCAAGAGCATCTCAGAAATTTCCAGTGCCAGGACCGGGATTCAAACCCCGGACCTCTGGATTGACAGTCAAGTGTGCTAACCACTAGACCACCAAGTGGGAGAAACAATTCATTTTTAAGGCTTTTGTTTTGTTTCAAAAATACAAATAGAAAAAAAAAACTATGAAAACATAGATTTCTATAAATCTGGTCCCATTTTACATAATGTGATGAAGACTTTATTTAGTGACGTTCATTTTGATTTTATATCTATTGCTAAACAAAGGAAAACCATACACTCATTAAA
Organism: Mercenaria mercenaria; assembly: GCF_021730395.1. Lineage (NCBI taxonomy): Eukaryota > Metazoa > Mollusca > Bivalvia > Venerida > Veneridae > Mercenaria > Mercenaria mercenaria. Next base: position 70,837,375 of record NC_069362.1, read on the forward strand.
TATTGAGAGCTAAATTCTAAGTACTTGCTATATGTACTGGCAGACACTGATGTGTAAATACTTACATGCAGACCTGTATGCCTGAGATATTCTACCCTGTACACTACTGATTGCCACAATATGACCAGACCGTGCTGTCATCATGTGAGGTAGTATAGCTAAAAACAAAAAATACACAAGCTTACCACGGTATTCAGTATTCAGTATATTCAGTAATATTACAGTAATTTTGCCTAAAATAACTTCCATAGCTGTCACATGACGTCTGATGTGAGGTGTGACACTGAAAATAACAACTGGGGTCTAAACTAACAGTCTTATTTTGAATTTCTGATATCCATATACCATAAAGTACACATATAAACTTATATTTCTTTGAAAGAGCATTATAAAGTCACACCACAGACTGGGCATGACAGCATGGCTGGAACTGGAATATAAATTTTTATCAGAACAGTGTGATGTAAGTTCAGGTGAGGTGAAAATGCAACAACTAGTACCTTTAGTGAGGGCTATCTGACCAAAGTAATTAACTGTCATGACTTTCATGTGTACATCTATATCTGTGTCCTGTATACTGCCCCTGTAGCTAATACCAGCATTGTTGATCAATATATCCACATGACCAAATATGTCTACAGCCTCCAAACCTTTTCTCTCTATACTGGGTAGATCTGCGAGGTCAAGTTGTAATACAGCTAGACGATGTTTGTCCTATAGAGTCAACAGTATCAAAACTAAAGATCTATACTTCAGTCACAATAAATCATATATAAATCATAAACATTGTATACAAGTAAAATGCATAAATTAAAGATGTTAAAGCATGGGTAAGCAACATTTTTTAAATTTTCTTTTACTTCAAAATATTCAGTAATGAATTATTCTAAATTTAGAGTTTTTGCACACAACTCCAAAAATTCCACACTTGGATTTTTTAAGAATCAGAACCTTTCATTGCTTGACAATTATTGAGTATTTGCGTACATAAAGAATTTTGCACTATAATTACATTTTATTTATACAAACTCTGTCATTTTTGATTCTCACTGCTATATGCACAATCTGAAATTTCCTTAAAGCACCACTAGAAAATTTTGGGCTCATACATAGAAATTCTGTATGAAGATTGTCTGCATTTAGAACATGTTACATAATCAAAACTTTCCCTAACCCCCACTTGGAAAAAAAATTCGACAAGAATGAAGAAATTCCTTATTCAGATTTTTTGTGTTTGTCAGTACATATACAAAAAGAATTATATTACAAGAGGAGTTCAGAAAATTTGAGACTGGCCATATAAAATATAGAAATAACTGTACATAACCATTATTGTTATTTAGGAATTATCCTTAGGAATTGAAGGAAATTGTGTAAAAAAGCCTGTTTGCAACTCTGAATTTATTTTGTGATAACTGGTCATTCTTGCCCTTTCCTAAGCCACCATTTTGTTTTCCCACCTTTGATGTTCAAAATTATACCCCTATATCTCATCCCCCTGTGTAAAGTTAATTAAGACTCCTTTCATCTGCACATCTACAGATTTTTAGAAGTTTTTTGCAACATTGCATCCTTTGGCCTTTTTGCTCTTTGGTCAAAAGATGGGGTACTCACCTTGCATGTACCTTTCACAATTTCAAGTTATTAGTCAGAATTTCATGAACACTTCCCGATGAAATGCCCACTGATGCAGCTATTTCAGAAACTATATATCTCAAGCCTTCCACTACAATGACCGCCACAATGCAATGTTATGAGTGGATGCTGTCAGTTTAGGAAGCCCTACATGATGTAGATCTTGGACTTAAGATTTTCCACTATTAACACCCATTACCATCATAAACAGTGGCTTAATAGTTTTAACTGTTTGCAGAATCTGCCTGGTTGGTATATTCAGAGAACAATGCATCTTTACATAGGACCTTATTTCCTTGCAACCAGAAGCCTCCATGCTTACGATAAAATAACATCAGTGTTATTGTATATATATTATCCTATTAATGCAAAAAGGTACCATAACCTTCTTTAACTATCAGCACTTGGTACCTTTTTGCATTATTAATGGAGCGAATTATGAGTGTAGTGTGATTTAAACTCTTGTCATTCAGCTATAACAAAACCAACTGTGTTGAAATTTTCAATGTAATGGCTACTGAAACCCGCTAATAGTCCAGGAAAAAACCTGCCTGTACCTGACAAAGATTCTACTGAAGCACATAAGTCTTAAACTTTTCTGAATTCCCCTTGTAATATGAGCAATCTGGTTAAATTAAAGTTAAACTTACATCCGGTCAATTTCTTACAGCAATTGTGTACATTTTCATTTACAAGAATTTAAATACATCCACCTGGATATTCAAAACTAATCATATTTGAAGAAGTATAACAACAGTTTCAATGGCTGGGCTGTTAAATACCATATTACACATAAAACAATATATTACCTTTGTATCACCTAGATCAGACTTCACCTGCTGCAACTGTTCTATATTTCTACCCGCCAGGATCACCTTACACCCATGCTTAAAGAACACTTCAGCACATGCTGGAAAAACGTATTTACAATATACAAAGAACATTTTCTTAATTTTCATTTTCAATAATTCTGTACATTTTTTGTTTCGCCCATCACATTTCCATTTAACAGTTTAATGCCTTCTCAACTTCTTGTTTTCAGTACCAGATCTTAAAAACTTTTATCTATTGAACTTTCCATCAATAAATGACTTTCGATTGTTCACTAACAGTTAATGCACTCTTACTTTAATGTTGTATTGTTTGTATCAAAATGACATGGATTAAAGTAACACAAGAAACACGGCAATGCCACGAAACCAGGTTTTCAACACTTTTCATAAGAATAAACAAGAGTGCCAGAATGTCACAATATATGCCCGTCACAGCAAATTTCTTTACTCTAGCACCTGTATTTGCAGATGTAATTTTAATTTTGTGGTTGTTTAGTAACCATTGTAATTCTTTTGTTTTTCTAAGTCCACAAAAAAACTCCTTACCAGGTAGAGATACCTTAAAATACACCTAAAATTAGAAAGTAACAATTATGTTGTACCACAGAAAAGTGGTCTTGGTTTTTCCTTACGGTCAATTATAAAAAAAGTTACAATATAAGTTATTTATAGTAACAACTAAGGGAAGTTAATCTTAAAAAAAAAAAATACAAAAAAAAAAAATTGTAAGTCCACACAGAAATCCTTACCAGGTAGAGATTGGTCAAAATACACCTCAAAATTGGATGTAACATGCATGTTGTACTACAGAAAAGTGGTCTCGATTTTTCCCTACGTCTAGTAATGAAAAAGTTACAATATAAGCTATTTATAGTAACAACAAAGGGAAGTAATTCTAGAGAAGGGAACTGCGCAAGACACTTCGTCTCATGATGGTGTATAATTGTGCCAAGTTACATCAAAATCCCTCTATGCATGAAGAAGACAAAGTTTTCATTCTTGTATCCTTTGACCTCTAAGTGTGACCTTGACCTTAGACCTAGGGAACTGGTTCTTGCGCATGACACTCCATCTCATGATGGTGGACAATTGTGCCAACTTTCATCAAAATCCCTCCATGCATGTAGAAGATATGCTAACCCTAACCTTAACCTAACCCTAACCCTATTTTAAGTAACAATGACCTTGACCTTGATCCCAAAAACCCCAAAATCAATCCCAAGCTACAACTTTATATAAGTTTCTATACACCAAGTTTCATCATGATAGCTCATTCCTAAGTTATGTTATTGACTGGAAACCCTTTTTCTATTTTAAGTAACAGTGACCTTAACCTTGACCCCAGAAACCCCAAAATCAATCCTAGCCTTTGTCTTGATATAAGCTACATACACACCAAGTTTTATTCAAATATCTTTACCGAACCAAAAGTTATTGACCAGAAACACCAGTTTGACGCCGCCGCCGCCGCCGCCGCCGCCGCCACCGCCGCCACCGCCGCCCGCCCGCCCGACCAACATCTACTCCAATCTAATAACTCTGGTTAAAAATGCCTGATATAAAGTTAACACAATAATTTTTGTACTGGAGATGACTACTGAGGCTTACATTGACAGCTGCAATGCTACTGATATCTCTGAAAGATTTACTTAAACACTACTAACCCTTATCATGCTGGACACGACTGATTCTGCCTTTGCGACCAGTGTAGATCATGATCAGCCTGCACATCCATGCAGTCTGATCATGATCTGCACTGTTCGCTATTCAGTCAGTATCTTTTGGTAAGCACCCCTTTTAACTGCTAATGGTACTGTCCAAATTGAAAGAAGGACAAGTTCATTATAGAAATTTAGCAGGATAAGGGCAAATATTGCAGCATACTAATGGGATACAAACTCCAAGCATAACATGTTTTGCATTCTGATGTAATTTTTTCCTTACGTATGTGACACACCTTAAACTGGCTATAGCATGAGTTGGAAGGAAGTAAGAGATTAGTAGTTCCCTTAGTCATAGTTCTACACATGAAATCAAGTTATAAACAAGCAAATTCAGTGAATTTATATCCGTTGACTATATTATGAAAGATATACCCAAGTTATGCATAATAGGACTGTGCCAGGGTTTGTTAGTTCCTACTTTTTGCCTAATCAAGGGAAAAACTCTGCCCTATTGTGATCTATATTTGTATCAAGTCTAATGAAGATCCATCAATAGGTCATGGGTTTGTTTTTTAGGTAACTTGTTAATTTCAAAACAATTAAAGGGCAATAATTCTGCAGTAACTGAAGCAATCTTGATGAAAGATGTGCCTGCACCACCGCCCTTTAGTGATCTATATTTGTGTTAAATTTCATATCGATCCATTAATGGATTACTTTTTCATGTGGGAATTTATGGATTGTAAAACAATTATAAACAAGCAAATTCGATGAATTGGAATCCCCCGCCGAAAGGGTCAAAGTTGAGGAACGGCAAAAAAATATATCCTGCAAAAAGTTAAGAATGTTACCAAGAAGCAAATAATTTCATTAGTCAAATCAAATTAAAAGAAAATGAATGGTTTGTTTGGGGGGGGGGGGGGGGGGGGGGGGGGGGAGGATACAACAGTTTACATGTTGATTATAAATATTGGTAGAAAACAAAAAATGAGGGGGGTGAGAGGGAGGGGGGGTGACCAATGTAAGGTGGTGACCAGGTGTACGTACACAACATCACATGTTTATAATAAATGTGCATGGAAAAGAATGGAAGAAGTTTAATGAAATTCTTCCAATTGGTTGGTTTGTTATGTACAGATCTGTGGATTTTTAAACAATTAAAGGGCAATAACTAAATGGAAAATTGACCAATCGAAAAAAACTTGAAGGGCATCGTCGCAGTATCTTGGTTCATGTCTATTTCAAGTTTGATGAAATTCTACCTGCTAGTTACTGAGAAATGGCTGCAGACGGACATTTTTCATTAAATCAAGGGCAATAACTCTGAGGGAAATTGACCTATCAAAAAAAAAACTTGACGGGCATCAGCGCAGTATCTTGGTTCATGTCTATTTCAAATTTTATGAAATTCTACCTGTTAGTTACTGAGAAATGGCTGCAGACAGACATTTTTTATTAAATCAAGGGCAATAACTCTGAGGGAAATTGACCAATCAAAAAAAAAACTTGACGGGCATCATCGCAGTATGTTGTTCATGTTTATTTAAAGTTTCATGAAATTCTACCAAGTAGTTACTGAGAAATGGCTGCGGACGGACGGACAGACGGACGGACGGACTGACGGACGGACAACGCCATTTCAATACCCCCCTCCCGATTTCATCGGCGGGGGATAACAATAACTTTGGTAATGTAAGTGATCCTAATAAAAGTTGCACATGCACCACTGCCCTACAGTGATCTACATTTGTGTAAAATTTCATGAAGATCTATCAATAGGTTATTTACATACAGTCAAAAATCCCTATCATTTCCCAAATGAAGGGGAACAACTCTATTTTGCTTGGTAAAACAGGATAATACTAAAAGTGAGCAAAGTTCACATGCTAATTAATCACTACGCGAGGTTTGGTGATTCTAGCTAAAACACTTTTAAATTATAAGCATTTTCATTATTTTTTACTAAATCAAGGGGAAAAACTCTGCTTTAACTCGGTCAATGGGGATTATTCTACATGAAGGCAATAGCGATGTGCTCATTTATAACTATGTGAAGTTTGGTGATCCTAGATGAAATACTTTTTGAATCATATATGCATTTTCAACTCTTTTTTTTTTTTTCTTACCAAATCACGGTGAAAAACTCTGTTTTTACTGGGTCATGGGGAATAATAAGAAATGTGAGCAAAGGTCATGCACTAATTAATAATTACGTTAGGTTTGGTGATTCTTGCTTAAATACTTTTTGATTACAAGCATTTACAATTTTGGAGATACTGAGACACAAACAGCCAGATGGACAATACCAATAAAATACTTGATAGCCTAGAACTGAGATTTCAGTCATTTTAATCAGAATTTCAGTGTATTTTTTAAGAAATCCCTCCTCCTTCCCTGCACACCCAAACCCCCACTCCAACCCCACTTAACTCCTGGATTAATATCTCTCCATTATAGCTATATCAAATACATGAATAGACTTTAATCACCTTTTCCTAACCCAGAGCTGGCTCCAGTGATAAGCACAACTTTTCCAGTCACGTCAGTCTTTCTTCTGTTAGTTAACAGCCAGTAAATTACATACAGTAGGCCAGCAGTCCCACCAACAGCTGCCAGTAGTGTCTCCATGGTCATTGCCTCCAACAGAAATTGCTATCTGGAAGTACACAGATTCAAATAAAATACTGCCTTATGAAGACCATATACAGATGCCATAATTTGTAACAACAAAATATGGTATTCTTGCTAACTACCGGTACAATAATTTTGTTCTATATGTCCTCTAAGGCCGAGCAGTGCATGAAATAATACCCTGGAGGGGTACTCACGGTCTTCCTCCACCACTACAGCAAGGTTGAAAGCCACTATACGACCTTCAATACTGTGTCAGTGTAACTTAAAACCAAACAAAAAAATAAAACAAGAGGGTCATGATGACCCTATATCACTCACCTGTTAAACTTGGCCTTGGAATCATCAAGATAAAAATTCTGACCAAGTTTCATGAAGATACCATAGGGTCATAAATGTGGCCTCTGCAGTGTTAACAAGCTTTTCCTTTGATTTGAGTGGTGATCCAGTTTTTGACCCCACATGACCCAGTTTCAAGCTTGGCCTAGGAATCATCAAGATAACACATTGTCACATTCTGACCAAGTTTCATGAAGATGGGATCAAAAATGTGGCCTCTAGTGTTAACAAGCTTTACTTTTGATTTGACCTGGGAACCTAGTTTTTGACCCCATATGATCCAGTTTTGAATTTGGCATAGGAATCATTGAGATAAACATTCTGACAAAGTTTCATGAAGATATGGTCATCAATGCGGCCTCTAGGGTGTTAACAAGTTTTTCCTTTGATTTGACCTGGTGAACTAGTTTTTGACCCCACATGACCCAGTTTCTAAATTGGCCAGGATATCATCAAGATAAACATTCTGTGCAAGTCTGTATCAAATCAAAGCATAAATAAGCTCTATATGGCTTAAATGGCCAAAACAGAAAATTTTGGGCAGTAACTCTAGAACCCATGTGGGAATCTAGCCGGTTTTCGAAAAGAACAAAGATCTTATTGTGACTTAAGTTGTGTGTAAGTGTGTTTAAAATCGAATGTAAAATGTCACTTCTATCGTGTTCACAAGGTAAAAATTAACAACCTATGGTTGGATCTGACAAATTCATCATGGAATCCAAGATCTATCATTGTTAAAGAAATTTTGCAAGTTTGTGTCAAATTAAACCATAAATGAAGTCTCTATATGGCTGCAAAAGCCAAAATAGCAAACTTTGGCCCTTTAAGGGGCCATAACTCTGGAACCCATGATGGGATCTGGCCAGTTTTCAAAAGAAACCGAGATATTATGCCAATACAAGTTGTGTGCAAGTCTGATTAAAATCTCTATCATGTTCACAAACAAAAAAGCGAATTTTGGCCATAACTCTGGAACCCATGATGGGACACTGCCAGTTTTCGAAAGGAACCAAGATATTATGCCAGTACAAGTTGTCTGCAAGTTTGAAGGGTGATCAAAACAGCTCACCTTGTAACTACGCGACAGGTGAGCTAAAAAAACAAAGTATGCATGAATGAATATTTTCAGGGCCCCCTTCCATATTGGGGAATGGGGTCAGAACCCTCATCGGGATGAGAGGTTCAATATTGGGGAATGGGGCCAGGACCCTCATCAGGATGAGAGGTTCAATACTGGGGAATGGGGCCAGGACCCTCATCAGGATGAGAGGTTCAATATGGGGGAATGGGGCTGGAACCCTCATCAGGATGAGAGGTTCACTATGGGGGAATGGGGCTGGAACCCTCATGAGGATGAGAGGTTCACTAAGGGAGAATGGGGCCAGAACCCCCGTCAGTATGGGAGGTTGAGATTTTCACTTCATTTTCATGAAAAAGGGAAATTCTTTCTTTTAAAATTTCTGAATATCACAATTAAACCAACAATTTAGTCCAGTGTTAGTATGTAATGCTGTAGTATTTGCCTTATAACACACAGTTTCATAAAAAAAAAACAATATTTACTCAGAATTTTTCTATTTTTCTGAGGTGTGAATTATCAACAAAATTAAGTGGGAAAAGCATATTCCAGGCCAGAGATAATGTGGCCAAATTTCAGCCACAACAACCATCAAACATGGAACCTGATTTTTCCACAACAGCCGTCAATCCCAAAAACATAGACTGTATTAAGGCATGTTGAGGCAAACAGTTCTAAAAGAAAACAGGGGTTAGGAAGAACAGTTCAGTGTGGATAAGAAGACTTGCTGTAAAAGATCTGGTTGTACTGTTGGTTGTGCATTCTTGCAGATCTAGAATGATGCACAGAGGAGGATCTGGATTGACATCCACAAGACTTCGCCTAATTTCATACAATATGGTGGCTCTGAATAAGTCAAGTCTGCCCTGCCAAAGACAGATTCAGGTTCATGTTTGATACCATGGACTTATGGACTGTTGACTTTTATGTTCCTGCAAAGACTTACAAAATAAAATAGATCTTGAAGTCCAGTCAAAACACAGAGTGAAATTTTACTAAAATCTCATAGCAACCGTATGAGATCTCTTACTCAATTTGTTTTAATCATATTTATATTAACCACTTGTCTAAGACCCTCTTAGTCACCACTGAACTCTCACTTCCTAGCATGTACTGCATTGTAAATCATTTATATGCCTCATCCAGTATCATCTGCTCAAGTATTTAGCAGTAAATAATCTCAGAAAGTTCTTATGTTATTTGTATTAGGTAACTGTGATATATAAAGTGTCTTAACTTTAATATGTTGATCAATGCAGTACTTTTATGTGCTTATGTCTTTTGTTTATATATATAACTTTAATTTTTAATTATAAATGTGCTTTTCTTATCCAGTACAGACTGTTTGAATTGTTACAGAAGAGTTTTTTATGTAAAATGACAGTTATTTTATCTTCTTGTGTCGTATGTCTGCATGGCCTTGCTTCATATTGCCTCACGTCATCTCGTCATCTCTTTTTCCAAACCTACTTTTTTTTTTCTTTGTATCTACTTCAACTTTAATATTGGCTTTACCTGGCAACAGACATGTTTGTAGGCATAATCTACATAATACACTGAACAATCAATGAACCTTTTTCTAATATGTTTTAAGTTGTTCAATTACATGCTCATCTTACCTTTTGTCACTTTATTTGTCAATTTCTGTTTTACACATTTTTGTTGGGAAATATCTTAATTATGAGCTAATAGCATTTTGCTTTACCGTATCCAATGTTAAATACAGTTTTTGTGTTTTGGTTCCTCCTAGGGGTTCCAAGGTTTGATAAGACACTTTAGTTGACCTAATGGGATTGTGTACCCAAGACATTTTCTGAAATACGTGGTAATACACTGAGGTAACTTGGTCTAGTAGGGTGCTGCGAGGGAAATTTGTGAGGGATTCTTGTGAATAGGATTAGGTCAGGTACTGCATGACATGTACATTACACACATGTACATTACATAGTTGATACTAAAAGCTGTAGTTCCTTAACAGCTTAGTCTGATTTTTATTTATAAAATATGCAGTTATTGGTACAGATACTGTAATTCGAGAAAATCTACCCGAAAAAAATTTGTCCGAATTGTGAACTACTTACAAAGTAAATAAAGCGATTAGATCGAAATGACAGGTTAATTCATTACTAAATGGACACAACTTGATCTATTTTGATTCAGATCCAACTGTTAATTTTACCTTTATTTCTAACAGAAGTGATATTCATCTAATTTTGTTTTGTCCGTAAGACGACATGAAAATGAAAGTAGCCGGAAGTTTTATGCTTGCGCAATGAATCACTGCGCATAGTCAACAAAAAGAAATGTTCAAACAAGGCACATTTCGATATGGAAAGCAAAAGCGTTTCAGTCAAATAAGAAAGCAATGACCTTAAGTGGTTGCCCACACTTACAAGCCTTAAAGACTGAAAAAGGCACTGACTCATACAGGATTCTTCATGCATGCTTCATAAGCTGTAAAACTGCGGATGCACGACGTCGCAAGGTGACTACTGTGGCACAGCTGACAGCTAAACAGCTGAAAGATATCTTTCAAAAGAAAAGAAATCACAATGACACTAACACTTAGAAAGTTTAGAAATAATTTGCTTTTAACTTATCGAATTACTTTGATGTTAATTTAAAAGTATATCACAAGTTTTTACTAAAATCTCGGCGCACCTAGTTTGCCACACCTTCCCACTTCAGGGAACATATTTCAAAGTCACAAATGAACATAAGTGTTACATCTAATGAGCATGACTAGCCATATGCATCACCTCTATAATACAGTTGAATCAGTATCGCTATAAGTCATTTTTATCTCTAACAACCATTGGATTTTGTAGACCAAACCATTATTTTCATGATCAGTAGCACATAGTACAGTCATTCAAGATGTTTGCGCGCATGCAGTCTGACAAAAAGGCAAAGATAACAGACAGTACTTACAACAGTATGTCCCAGAGTATGATCTTGTACCTCACTGGCTCCAAGAAGAAGTAGAAACTGCTACAGTATCTTATCTTTATTTAAGAGAACCAAAGTAAAAATTGAAGCTATGAAAAATGCACTTTATATATGATCTAAAATTAAATGTTCTTTTTGTAACTTCAGATATATTTACAAATTAGCTAGTTTCAGACATGATTTTACATGATGTCTAAGTTTTCTATTGATCCATTGTTTTTTGGTGTTGTTTATAGCTTGCAGTAAGAGCTCTAGAGTTGAATAACCAAATATAGTTACAGCTGATCATTCTTTGTTATACTCTTACCATGTATGTATTACAGGTAATTTCCGCCTCTTAGATAGGCGCACCCTCTGGGGAGGTATTTTCTTAATGTGAACTGTGCTCACTATTAGTGATTTATTTACAAGTGCACTCTACATGTAATACAAGACATTAGTGTCTGACAGGTGCAGAATTATTGAAGAGACAGATGACTTAGTTGCCTCCATGTTTATATAAACATTTTAAATTTGAAAGGACAAATTAATAATGAAAAATAATATACGTAATCTAGGATGAAATTTTCTTAAATAGAAAATTTCTAAAACCCTGTCTATAGTGAGCCAAAGGGTAAAACTTAATTGTAATTTTAAACAGGAATTAAGTTGTAACTTTGTGGCGATCACCTTAACTTACTTCAATTTGACATGACAATTTTGAAAGTTATGAAAATTTGTTCTGTTCAGATAATTGTCAACAGCATTTTTCACCAAAGATTGAAGGACATTCTCGTGTATAGAACTTGTACAAGTTTGATTTTTAGCTCATCTGATTTTTTAAAAAAAAATGATGAGTTATTGTCATCACTTGAGCGGTTGTCGGCGTCGGCGTCGGCGTTGCCTGGTTAAGTTTTATGTTTAGGTCAGCTTTTCTCCTAAACTATCAAAGCTATTGCTTTGAAACTTGGAAGACTTGTTCACCATCATAAGCTGACCCTGTATAGCAAGAAACATAACTCCATCTTGCTTTTTGCAAGATTTATGGCCCCTTTTGTACTTAGAAAATATCAGATTTCTTGGTTAAGTTTTATGTTTAGGTCAACTTTTCTCCTAAACTATCAAAGCTATTGCTTTGAAACTTGGAATACTTGTTCACCATCATAAGCAGACCCTGTACATCAAGAAACATAACTCCATCTTGCTTTTTGCAAGAATTATTGCCCCTTTTGGACTTAGAAAATCAGTTTTCTTGGTTAAGTTTTATGTTTAGGTCAGCTTTTATCCTAAACTATCAAAGCTATTGCTTTAAAACTTGCAACACTTGTTCACCATCATAAGCTGACCCTGTACAGCAAGAAACATAACTCCATCCTGCTTTTTGCAAGATTTATGGCCCCTTTTGGACTTAGAAAATATCAGATTTCTTGGTTAAGTTTTATGTTTAGGTCAACTTTTTCTCTTAAACTATCGAAGCTATTGCTTTGAAACTTGCAACACTTGTTCACCATCATAAGCTGACCCTGTACAGCAAGCAACATAACTCCATCCTGCTTTTTGCAATAATTATTGCCCCTTTTGGACTTAGAAAATCATTTTCTTGATTGAGTATTATGTTTAAGGCAACTTTTCTCATAAACTATCAAAGCTATTGCTTTAAAACTTGCAACAGTTTTTCACAATCATAAGTGGACACTGTACATCAAGAAACATAACTCTATCCTGCTTTTTGCAAGAATGATGGCCCTTTTTAGACTTAGAAAATCATGGGTAGGACAATATTTCTATTATACAAAAAAAATCAGATGAGCGTCAGCACCCGCAAGGCGGTGCTCTTGTTATATATAAAATGTAATTTTTATGATTGAAATTCGTCAAGAAATAATCAAAGATTAACTTCTATATTTCAGGCACGCCACAGTGTCTGTCACACATGCAGAGTGTATGGTGCACGGCTGCACGCTTGCCTTTCCTGTGTGTATTTTGGTTGCTATGACAACAACCATGCACAGGATCATGCCTATGTCAACAAACACTGGTTAGGTATGAAAATATTTTAATGTATTTTCTGCATTAAAAATTGTCATGTGGCTTTAAATAATTATAAACTTTTAACTTGCTTTTTTTTTCTACATTTAAAATGAATATAAAAGATTTAGAAAAAAAAATTGCCTTGATCTTTCAAGTTATATAGGATATGTAACTATTTTTAGTATTTAATGCTGATGAGAGTCATTATCATGAGACTTTTAAATCTTTAAAGTAAAGTCAGATGTCAGACACATCTGTTTAGACTAAATATTAAACTTTAATTAATTTTAGTCTGCATCTTTCAGGTAGTGTTTTTCAAAATTGTCTGATGAGCAAAAAAATCCAAATATTATACACGTAATGAGTGGCTTGCCAGACATTATTGTAAACATAATTATGTTGCATACAGACTGGTGATATAGTTATACACTTACTGAATAGCTATGTGGGCTGGTGAATTTTATACGGTCATTAACTAAAGGATTTTTATGTAACTCCCAAGTATCCTTTAAACTCGGCCTTCCTTGCTGTACAGACAACTGAATGTTTGTTATTTTGTCTGCTCTAGCTGTTGATATGACCTATGGCATGATCAACTGTTTTGCATGTGGTGATTATGTGTATGATAGAGATTTTGAGAAGATTGCCCGGCATTTGAACAATCGGACTTCAACACAAGGTAATGCACTTATAAATGAAATGTTAATAGTATGATCTTAGAAAAAATATAGAAACTGGACCATATAGATCTGACTTGAAGAATTTGAAAGGTTGGTTTTTCAAGCTGAAATTTGAACATTTCTGACTAAATTTTGAAAATATTAAGGCAGACGTCATATTAAACCATTTTATGGATTAAGAAACAGGATCATCAAAAATTAGGTTGCAGTAGAGCTTTATTTTTTAAACTGTAACCATAGAAATAGTTTTAATAAAACTTACTAGATTGTAAGTTTTGATGACATTGTACAGTATTAAAAAAAATGTGACAAGAGATTGATGAGAAGGTTGAAGGGTATGCATTAATTCAGCCAGCTTTTGATTACTATCATTAATGTTTGTGATAGGTGTGTTGAACCAGTTTGTGACATGGCAGCCAAATCACAGAGAGTTGGACATGTTGAGGAAGAATACAAAAAGACGTAGAGTTGAAGAAAGCTCAACTATAGGTATAGTTTGTTTTTATTCCAAATTTAAAGGCACTGACCTCCAGATTTTAGCTGGAAATGATGTTTCATTAAAATAGAAATTACGTCATATTATGATCATTAGAATATGAGTTTTTGTTTCTAAACTATCTTAAAAATAACAAATCAAGAAAAAAAGATGCCCTCATCTGGAATCAAACCCAGGCCGCCACAGCAATAACTTTTCCGCTGTCTTTACCAATACCACCACGGAGGATTACGTGTATAGTGTGTTTAATGTACATATTTATAATTAATGCAGTTTACCTCCAGTAAAGCAATACATACACTTTTCGATTGTTATTATAAAAATTAGCAAAAACAACTAATTCTCATGTGTTTCCATAACATATAGTCTGTCAGTAATTAAGTTTCAAAGCTTTCTTAAGAAATCTAGTATTGATTTCCTGATACCTTAATTTTTTTTTAAAAATTTGTTGTACAATCTGGAGGCCTGTGATTTTAAAGTGCTGCTATATATTGACGGAATATTTATTTTTTATTGTATCAAATTCAGGAAAAGTGCAGCAAAAAAGTACAGGTAGATCTGAGAACTACTAATCTTTCTCTTATTCATTCCATGTAATTTAGGATTCATTTCTGTGTTTACTTTTCACATATATTAATAGTATCTGACTACTAAACAACATTGGAGCATTACAGTAATTCCTGTCACATTCGTGCTAAGAGATTACTACACTGAAAAACAGAAATGTTAATAACTTAGTCAGATACAAGAAAAAAACATTGAAATGACTAAAAGAAATTTAGACATCATCAAAACATCTTTTAAACACATATTTTGTCAATGTTGAGATGTTGAACTAGCTATGTAAGCTCAGGTATTAGGGAGTCAGAGGCGAAATGTGGTTAGACTACAACACCAGCGATCTGGGTTCAATTCCTGCGTGTGGCTGATATTCTGACTAGTATTCGGTGCTAGGTACTTAAATTGGTATATTTTCCAACAGTATCGGCCTACCACTGGATGCTAGGGAGATAACTATGACACCTGCTATGGGCTCGGCTGGAAATAAGTTGTTCCATCCATTCCTGATGGGGACTTTTGTCGACTACCCTATATAAACAAGAAACTTTTTCTGTACCATTAAAGTTTTATTTAGTGCTTTGTTTTTCTTTTTTAGGTCTACGAGGTTTGATCAACTTGGGTAATACATGTTTTATGAACTCGATAGTTCAGGCATTGATACACACACCAGTGCTACGAGAGTACTTCCTAGCTGATAAGCATGTGTGTCAAATGTCAAAGGAGGCAAATGAACAATGTCTCGTTTGTGAACTCTCCAGGATCTTTCAAGAGGTTTGTGTATTGAAGAAAGAATGTAAGCTCATATCAGATAGTTTGTGTATAATTTAACTATAACCCTAAACATGAAATTGAGATATATCAGTACCCTGGAATTAGAGAGTTTAATTGAATTTTAATATGCCAGAAGGGACTATGGGATTGTGCTGGTTGTTTGTCTTTCCATTAGTTAGCAATTTTGTTTCTGCTCAATAATGCTTTAACCTGCGATACTGGATAGGTACTTTTTGAATTTGAGGTCAGTTGATCAAGGTCACAGTAACTGTTAATATAAGAAACATTTCCACTCAATATCTTGAAAAAGCCTTGATTGTTGATGATCCTCTTAAGTTAGAGGCTCTTTTTTTTATAGGCACATTGTTCGTGGGCAGTTAATGACCCTCATTGTTTCTGAGATCAAGGTCTTGGTGACTAAAGATAAAAAAAAAAGACATTTCTGTTCAATATCCCATTGGCAGTAAATGACACATGTGTGTTGTTTTTGTGGTCACATAACAGGGGCATTTAAGACAATATTTAATAAAGACTTTCTAAAATGTTTGTATTCTTTTGTGCTCCAAGGTAAGAGTATAATAATATATCAAAATTCACTGTATCACGATACATCAGTCTGGGGATATGCGTATCGTAGGCCTGTTTCACGATACAGAAATATTACAGTAAAAATAGAAACATTGAATGAAAGCGTTCATATAATCAACACTAAGGATAGTAACTAAACAGATTAATCATTTATAAAAAAATTCTTTAAATTAAAAGCAAAATTTCAAGTACCTTCCAAGTGTAGGAACATTCATTTCTTGTTCATTTTGTCACATGAATGTTGAGTTACGGTACTCAATTTGTATCGCCCTATGTACCGTAATTATTATTGCTTCTGTATCCCGATATGTATTGTATCATGAGACCAGCATATCATTACACCCCTGCTCCAAGAACTGCACTTGTCATGTCCTTGATGATTAAAACAGATAGAACTCTTTGGTAAATTACTTCACCTTTGACCAATTAGAAAGCTATTATAAATATTTTGGGACCTGAACTTGATGTTTTATAAACTTTAAACAACTTTTGTATGAAAATCTTCTGAAACTGTATACAACCATTAAAAAAGAAATGGAAAATGATATGTAGATCTCATCGGTTTTCAGTTTTACTCTGGTATAAGCTCTACCTACATTCCTTTCCGCCTGTTACACCTGGTGTGGACTAGTGCTCGTCACCTTGCAGGTTATGAACAACAAGACGCACATGAATTCCTCATTGCTGCTCTAGATCTACTTCACAGGCATTGTATAGGTAATCAGGAACTTATTGCAGTAGTAAGATATTATGAATTCATGAATTGAATGGTATATTTTAAGACATGCATTGGATTTATTTTGTTCAATTAATGGTTTCCTGTCTATGCTGAATATCATGCACTAACCAACCCCTTGGGATATTGCAGGTATTGTTATATGAAAAAAATGCGCATTAACCCTACATTGCATCTATTATACATTCATGTTTTTTTATACAAAAACTGTCAAGTTTGTCATTAAATTATTGAATTGCAGTAATTTATTGTTCGTATTTCAGCTGGATCTAATGGTAGAAGTAGCAATAGCCCACATAATTGCCAGTGTATAATAGACCAAATCTTCACAGGAGGTTTACAGTCAGATGTCACTTGTCAACATTGCAAGTATGTACTACCTTTTGCTTATCTGTCTCTCAAACTTTGATAAAGCTGTAGGCTGACCAAGTTAGCTGAGAAGATAGAACCAAAATCTACAAATCGTGTGATGATGAGTTACATACCTGGCCAAGCAACTGCTTTCCTGACATTTGAGCAGAGACAGTACATCTGAAATCTCTTTAACTGGTATTCCAAAATGAGGGAAAGCAATAATTTCACTGAAAAAAGATCTTCAATAATCCATAAGAAAGCAATCTTTTGAATGAATTAGATTGATTGAAGACTGATACCAGTGTTTTCTTGTTTTCAGTAATGTATCTACAACTATAGATCCTATTTGGGACATTTCACTAGATCTAGGACCAGGTTTATATAATGGCTCACATCCTGCTCCTATTACAGGTGAGATATTTCATTATTCTAGTCAAGGTGTAGATAAACAGGGACTGTTTCAGATATTGTGCTTGTAATACTGTAAATGGGAGGGATAATATTCAAGGTGATTTTATTTTTGCTGATATCCACAAGTACTGCCTCTCCATGAATTCATAATATTTATGGGTCTTAAATTGCATCATGTCCATAAACACAGTCACTCACAAATTTTGTGACTTCATCACACTGAAAATAATACTAGGGAATTACTAAATAAAGCTTACATGAAATTTACCCAATCTTTAGTATTGAAAATGAAATCTAAAGACACTAGACAAAGGAGTTTATATGGTAATGCAGTTTCAGTCGTGCTCTCACTCACTGTCACACTGAGGTATACACGAGCAATTCATTTTGTCCCTTGTTACTCTATATTTTCCATATTTGGATCACTTGACGTCCTAGATGGTAAAATGTTTGCTCATTCCTTTGCAAACTAAAGTAATAAATGAGCCACGCCATGAGAAAACCAACATAGTGGGTTTGCGACCAGCATGGATCCAGAACGGCCTGCGCATCCGTGCAGTCTGGTCAGGATATGCGCAGGCTGGTCTGGATCCATGCTGGTCGCAAACCCACTATGTTGGTTTTCTCATGGCGCGGCTCATATGTTTTACTGCATGTTTACAAGACACTATGCTTGAATATTTATATCACTTAGTTTAACAATCTGCATATAGATATATATAGCTATTACAAATTTTAATTTTTGTGTGTTTCAAAAGTATGAAAATGTGTTTAAATTTCATTTTTTGTCACAAACATAACTGCACATGATATCTAAACTTTTTTGTGTTCCTCTTGTTGGAAAATTTTGATACATGTAAAAACATTGTATTAAAATATTACAGGGTATTCAAACAGTCCAGGAAACTACGATCCTACCTCATTACTAGACTGCTTAAAGAGGTACAGTTTTATAGTACTTGTTTAAAGTAGAGTGAACTCATTTAATTTCCTTATGTAGTTTTTGGGTTCTGTGGCCAAGAAGTTGAGATCACTGACACTGATTCACTTGCGTTTTATCAGTATGTGTTCTGAAGCATACTTTGGGTGTAGAATTCTTAATGAGATTAAACTATCCAGCTAACTTATGGGGTATTGGTGGTTCAACCTCAGAGCCTGCCCATGCCTAAAGCAATAGCATGAGGGGCACTTGGGGCGTTCCTCCACTATAAAAAGTTTGGAAAGTCTCCATATGACATACTATCTATGTGTGACTCTCAAGACAAAAAACAAAAGAACAAAAATCTACTTCCATTTGAACAAAAGGGCTGTAAACTTGAGGCTTTGGTATTTAAAATTTGAAATAAATGGGAAATTTTCTTATTTTATTTAAAGTTTTAGCTTGGTGCAACCACCAGTTTGATGAAATTAATCCCCATGAAAAATGATGTCACATATGTCCTAGCAAGTTCAGTCTATACACTGTTTAAACTTCTGGACTCAGAGCAGAAAATAGAGGAAATGTATTTACCTGAGGTTTCCGACAGACATTACATGATTATCAGTGCAGTAACATGAAGAAGACCAGTTCTGTCTCCCAGTGCGACTACACAAAAGTTTCAACAATGAAGGATATAATATTTAATTTGATGCCATTTTTAGCTCGACTATTCAAAGAATAGTCTAGCTATTCTACTCACCCTGGCGTCGGCGTCGGCGTCACACTTTGGTTAAGTTTTTGCATGCAAGTACATACAGCTATCATTTAAAGGCATATGCTTGAAACTTATTATTCTTTTCAGTCAATTACTACCTCACTGGTCAAGTTCCTAACTTAACATGTATTTGAGCAATTATGCCCTTGGACTTAGAAATTCTGGTAAAGTTTTACATGCAAGTTCATCTCCAAACTAATGCAGATTGAATTGAAACTTCACATGTGTCGTTGGGTATAAATAGTTGATAGCCCAAGTCCCATAACTCTGACTTCATTTTGGCCAATATGCCCCTTTTGGACTTAGAAAATTCTGGTTAAAGTTTTGCGTGCAGTACATACAGCTATTACTAAAAGGCATATGATTTGAACTTATTTTCTTTTTAGATCATACTATCTCACTGGTCAAGTCCATAACTCGACATGATTTGGCAATTATGCCCCTTTGGACTTAGAAAATTGGTTAAGTTTTGCGTGCAGTACATACAGCTTTACTAAAGGCGATAGATTTGAACTTTTTTTTCTTTTCTAATCATTACCTACCTCACTGGTCAAGTCACATAACTCTGACATGTATTTGCCAATTATGCCCCTTTTGAACTTAGAAAATCTGTTAAGTTTTACATGCATACTATCCCAAAACTACTAAGATATTAAATTGAAACTTACATGTGTCCTCCGGGTTATAAACTAGTGATGCACAAGTCCCATAACTAGATATTCTTAGGCATATTATGCACCCTTTGTGGCGTCAAACTCTTGGTTAAGTTTTGCATGCAAGTACATACAGCTATACAAAAGGCATATAGCTTTGAAACTTATTTATTCTTTTTCTAGGTCAATTACCTACCTCACTGGGTCAAGTTCCATAACTCTAACATGTATTTTGAGCAAATTATGCCCCCTTTTGGACTTAGAAAATTCTGGTTAAAGTTTTACATGCAAGTTACTATCTCCAAAACTAATGCAGATATTGAATTGAAACTTAACATGTTTCTTTGGGGTTATAAAACTAGTTGATAGCACCAAGTCCCATAACTATGATATGTATTTTGGTCAAATTATGTCCCCTTTTGAACTTAAAAATCTTTTGATATTTAACATTTTGGGTAATAATTTCCTGCTTCTGTGACAATATTTCGAATAGTCGAGCTTGGCTGTCTTACGGACAGCTCTTGTTTTAAATACAGTAACTGTATATTATCAGTGCAAAATATCCTGTATCACTAACACTGTGAAGGATGTAATTCTTGTCTTTGAAATTTTTTAAGTAGTAGAGCTTTTGTTTTCACCCTTCTTTTGGTTTCTGAGTCACATAAAGTTTGTATATATGCAGGTTTGACAGAACTTTCAAAGCCAAATGCTCCCAAACTCTACACATATCTTTGACATCATGAGGTGACCTCACAGGTCAAGTAAAAAAATGTTAATAATAAATTACCAAGGTCCAGTGTCTGTCGAGTGTTGATATGGAAAGTCAATGATCTATTTCAAGGCCATTGTGAAAACACATGTTCATTGACAATGTATCAAAATTCTTTCTTAATGCATGACTGTTTTTTCAATCTGTTTAGGAAAAGATTTGACATACTGAGACTTTGTGTCAAAGTGAACTTGAAGTCTGGATGATCATATTCCTATGTATTTACATCATTCTCAGAAAACAGACTTTCTTCTGTAAATTATGATGTAATCTGCTGAAAAAAAAACAACATTGCATTGATTTTAAAGATTTGCAAAGCCTGAACACATTGAATTTACATTGATTTTATAGGTTTAAAAAGTCTGAACACATTGTATTTGCATTGATTTTATAGATTTACAAAGCCTGAACACATCAAGTTTACATTGATTTTATAGGTTTAAAAAGTCTGAACACATTGTATTTGCATTGATTTTATAGATTTACAAAGCCTGAACACATTGAGTTTACATTGATTTTGTAGATTTACAAAGCCTGAACACCTTGGTAGTTCAGCGAAGATCAAATGTAGCAGTTGTGGTTGCTATCAGGAATCTACTAAACAGCTCACCATGAAGAAACTACCTATAGTGGCATGCTTTCATCTAAAGGTATTATGTTGTTATTCTTCAGTACTTAAATTATGATACAGTATTATTCACTTTACAGAATAATAAATTTTGAGGGCTGAGAGCGAAACTATTGTATCTTGTTCTTTATTCATATACAGTTACAATAGTTTCGCGCTCAGCCCACAAGATGTCCTTTGCTTAATAGCAATAAAACACTCTTCACACTATCAAGCATTGTCCTTTAATCAGCTTGATTTTATTGTTGTGATAATTTTCATTATCAGGAAGTAGGAGTACAAAGTTTGTCCAAATTACTTTTATACTGTTACTTTGGTTTAGACCAGACTTTTTATGAAATATCATATCCAAGGCTTTTTGTCTAGTTGTGAGTATTATTGAATGATTCAGGTTGAATAAATCTTTGTAGAAGTAATGTAATATTTTATCTACATACACATTTGCCTGGAATAAATCTTGACGGATAATGAGTACAAAGCCCAGTTGTTTACACTGGTATTGTAGCAGTTCAGTCATACAAAAGTGTAATTAGCCTAAATAATAGTTTAATTGCAAGGTGAAGTTGATAATATATTTGCTATAATCTGTTGCAGTAAGATAATGTGGAGAGAGATTTATTTTACTGTTACCTGTCTTTAGTTGCACACTAACGTCCTACATTTATTGCAGCGGTTTGAGCATTCTACGGGTTACCATAAGAAGATTTCTACATACGTATCTTTCCCTGAAGAGCTTGACATGACACCATTCATGTCTTCTTCAAAGACCAACATTAATGGTAGTGTTCATAACTCTACCAAAGGGCTTTCATGTAAAAATAAGTAAGTGCTAGGCAATTAACCTGTCTTGTTTCTTTCTTGCTGACTTTATTGTTAAAGCCTTAAGGCATATCTGGTAGTTTCATTCTTATAGATAGATTTTCTTATGATTTTGCTGAATACCAAATTTTTATTAAGTGTTAAATATCAGGAGTTAAAATGATAAGTTTTGGTGCAACATTTTGAGGTACAAACCTTCAAGGGTTACCATACACTTTCAAAAATAGAAGAAGAAAAAACCTGTTTTCCATCGAAGTATGAAAAATACAATGAATATAGTAAGAGGCTGTATTACCTTTGTGTTGAGTACTAATATAATAGTTGATCAATTATGACACAGCAATACATCATCAGGTAAAGGAGTCATGTTTTGACATCTTGTAATTTTTTGTGTTTTATGTGCAAAATTGACAGAAAACAGATTTTTTTAGACAATAATTAAATTCTGATAGAAAGATACTTTTCCTTTTGTGTGAGTAACTAGCTGAAAACAAGATCTCTGAGAAGACAGAAGATAAAAATCACACCAACCAAAATCTTGTTTTCTCGTTTTAACAAAAATATTAACAGATGAATTTTCCATTGAAGGATAGCCAAACCAGCATTTTCTATATATTGCACAAGTCACTGCCACAGACTCAATCAATATAAGAAATAAAAATGGTTTTACTTGTTATTTGCCCTGCAACTCCTAAGAAGAAGCCAAATAGCACATCAGAGCGAGCTATGTTTTGGACAGGATATTTAACAAGTTGTCAACTCTTTTTTTAACTTTGTTGTGTTTGGTTTTCCATGAGCTACTTTTTTAGCTCACCTGTCACAAAGTGACAAGGTGAGCTTTTTTGATCGTGCAGTGTCCATCCGTCTGTGCGTCTGTCCGTGTGTAAACTTTTGCTTGTGACCACTCTAGAGGTCACATTTTTCATGGGATCTTTTTGAAAGTTGGTCAGAATGTTCACCTTGATGATATCTAGGTCAAATTCGAAACTGGGTCATGTGCAATCCAAAACTAGGTCAGTAGGTCTAAAAATAGAAAATCCTTGTGACCTCCCTAGAGGCCATATTTATCAATGGATCTTCATGAAAATTGGTCAGAATGTTCACCTTGATGATATTTAGGTCAAGTTTGAAACTGGGTCACGTGCGGTCCAAAACTAGGTCAGTAGGTCTAAAAATCGAAAATCCTTGTGACCTCCCTAGAGGCCATATTTTTCAATGGATCTTGATATCTAGGTCAAGTTTGAAACTGGGTCAGCTGCGGTCAAAAACTAGGTCAATAGGTCTACGTCGTCAGTGTGTCCATGCATAAACTTTTGCTTGTGACTGCTAAGTTTAAGAATTTGGATGACATGTACAGTTTTGCACACCAGTCTTTAAAGTGTCTTTCAGTGGCCATAAGTGTGACCTATGATCTACTTTCTAATATTTTAGCATCAGTTTGCCATTTGAAACATGTGGTACAATATACTCAGGTGAGCGATTCAGGGTCATCATGACCCTCTTGTCTTTAAGAAGCCGGCAACCCTTCTAAGTCGTAATGAGTTACTGCTAGCTTAGTACAATAATGGAAAAGATATGCAATTGAAACTATCAGATGTGCTTTATATGAGTGATTTGTTACAAATGTTTTGTTGTTGAATTTTTATACTGAAAATACATCATCTAGTCCAAAAGTTAACCTAGTTTGGCAAAGAAATGTTTAATCCATAACAGTTTCTCTATTACCATTTCTGGATAATTATTTCAGTTCATTTCATACGCTATATCACATTTTAAAATCGTGATTTGTACCAGATTGTTGGCTAAATTAACCTAGATTGGAAAAAGCAGCACATAGTTGTTTAAAAAAGGTCAGTTTGTCTTCTTATTATCATTATGTTGCAAAGATGCAAAGATTTCCTGGATTTACATAATTTTACCCTTTCAGCTCTCATAGGAAAGATTTACTATATGGATGAAAATGTTGAATGATTTCAGGTACTCACTCTTTGCTGTTGTCAATCACAGTGGTACAATAGAATGTGGACATTACACATGTTTTATACGACAGCACAAGAATCAGTGGTTCAAATGTGATGATCATCTTATAACACGTGCTCTGCCTCAGGAGGTGCTCAACAGTGAAGGGTGAGTTATTGTACTAACATGTTTTACATTGATTTGTAGCATGAAAGATTGCCACTTGTGAGTGACTGGTTTAAGCTCACCTGAGAAAGGCATTGTTGATCTGTTAGATAAAGTATACTCCCATCTGGCTTCAACCTTCAAAGCGTTGTTGGTTATCTGTATCACTTACTGTCAGTTGTGCATCCACACTTCTCTTCTAACGACATTTCCTCTGAAGCCAGTTGGTAGAAGTTGATGAAACTTCCATATCAACCAAAAGGAAAAACTTTAAAAAAAACTTCTTCTCCGAAAATTCAAGGCCCAGAGCTGAGATATTTGGCATGTAATATTGTGTTGTAGTCCTTTACCAAATTTGTTCAAATTGTACCCTGGGGTTCACTGTCTTGTTTTACATAGACTTATACAAAAGAAAACTTTGAAAACCGTCTTTTCTAAAACTGTAACACACTTTAAGTGTGAATGCATGTGAGTGACTTAGTTTAGATATTTTGCGTGTATCATTTTGTAGTGGTGCTCTACCAAATTTGTTCAGATCATGCCCCTGGGGTTAATATTGGCCCACCCCAGGTGTTCACATCGTGACAAGGTGAGCTTTTGTGATCGCGCAGCGTCCGTCGTCCGTGCGTGCGTGTGTAAACTTTTGCTTGTGACCACACTAGAGGTCACATTTTTCATGGGATCTTTATTAAAGTTGGTCAGAATGTTCATCTGGATGATATCTAGGTCAAGTTCAAAACTGGGTCACGTGGTCAAAAACTAGGTCAGTAGGTCAAATAATAGAAAATCCTTGTGACCTCTATAGAGGCCATATTTTTCAATGGATCTTCATGAAAATTGGTCAGAATGTTCATCTTGATGATATCTAGGACAAGTTTGAAACTGGGTCAACTGCGGTCAAAAACTAGGTCAGTAGGTCAAATAATAGAAAATTCTTGTGACCTCTCTAGAGGTCATATTTTTCATGGGATCTGCATGAAAATTGGTCTGAATGTTCATCTTGATGATATCTAGGTCAAGTTCGAAACTGGGTCACGTCCGGTCTGAAACTAGGTCAGTAGGTCAAATAATAGAAAAACCTTGTGACCTCTGTAGAGGCCGTATTTTTCATGGGATCTGTATGAAAATTGGTCAGAATGTTAATCTTGATGATACCTAGTTCAATTTTGAAACTGGGTCAACTGCATTAAAAACTAGGTCAGTAGGTCAAATAATAGAAAATCCTTGTGACCTCTCTAGAGGTCATATTTTTCATGGGATCTGCATGAAAATTGGTCAGAATGTTCATCTTGATGATATCTAGGTCAAGTTCGAAACTGGGTCATGTGCGATCCAAAACTAGGTCATTAGGTCAAATAATAGTAAAACCATATTTTTCATGGGATCTGCATGAAAATTGGTCAGAATGTTCATCTTGATGATATCTAGGGCAAGTTCGAAACTGGGTTACGTGCGATCAAAAACTAGGTCAGTAGGTCAGATAATAGAAAAACCTTGTGACCTCTGTAGAGGCCATATTTTTCATGGGATCTGCATGAAAATTGGTCAGAATGTTTATCTTGATAATATCTAGGTCAAGATTGAAACTTGGTCACATGCGGTCCAAAACTAGGTCAGAAGGTCAAATAATAGAAAAAACTTGTGACCACTCTAGAGGCCATATTTTTCATGGGATCTGTATGAAAGTTGGTCTGAATGTTCATCTTGATGATATCTAGGTCAAGTTTGAAACCGGGTCAACTGCGGTCAAAAACTAGGTCACTAGGTCTAAACATAGAAAAACCTTGTGACCTTTCTAGAGGCCATATTTTTCAATGGATCTTCATGAAAATTGGTGAGAATGTTCACCTTGATGATATCTAGGTCAAGTACAAAACTGGGTCACATGCCTTCAGAAACTAGGTCATTATGTCAAATAATAGAAAAACCTTGTGACCTCTCTAAAGGCCATATTTTTCAATGGATCTTCATGAAAATTGGTCAGAATTTTTATCTTGATGATATCTAGGTCAAGTTCAGAACTAGGTCACATGAGCTCTAAAACTAGGTCAGTATGTCAAATAGTAGAAAAAACGACGTCATACTCAGTTCATGTGGGGACAGGTGAGCGATTCAGGACCATCATGGTCCTCTTGTTAGTTAGAATTATGACCCTTTTTTACTTAGAAAATTTGAGTTTCTTAGTTAAAATTTTTGTTTAGGTCCACTTTTTCCCAAAAAGTATTAAGAGCTTCAGCTTTGAAAGTGTGCACACATGTTTATCATCAATAGATGAGTAAGTAGCCCAAGAACCATAACTCTCACCTCCATTTTGTCAGAATTATGGCCCTTTTTGTACTTAGAAAATCAGAACTATAACTCTTTTCCTACATATTGTCCAGCACTTGCAGATGAGCAATGGCATACACAGGCGGTGCTCTTGTTTTTCCAAATTATGCCTCTAGGATTAAAATTTACCCCAGCCAGGGATCACTTGTTGTTCATAGACTTATATAAGAAAGAACATAAAAAGTCTTCTTGCCTGATGGTGCTAGATCGAGAGCTTAAATATTTCGAAGTAGTATCTTTAGTTTAACAAGTCAGTATAGTCTAACAAAAATAATAAAGAAAAAGTTTTTCATTAATATTTCATTTACAGAAAAGTAGTAAAACTTTCTGCAATATATATATTTTTTATCTTAATTTTAATGTCCAGATACTGATACTCTTCAGAATTTCCTTTGAAAATTGTTTTTTATTCAGTTAACTTGCTAAACTTGAGTAATTCAGAGAAAATTCATCATATTTTGTTATTATTTATCATAAAGAATTATAGTCAGCCCTTTTTTTTGAAGAAAATATGGAAAAATTTTATACAACATCAGATGTAATAGAAATGTATAAGGACATTCATCCTTGTGTTTACTTTCAGTAGGATCAGGCTGCTTTGATATACATGTAAACTGAAGAGCTGTCTCTTTGTTTAAATTTTAACATAATTTAAAGCATGCAGGGCACTGCGTTTCTGGAAAAATAACACTTAGGGTAATGCTGAGATAGAATCTAGAAAAATCTAAATGATGGAACTCTCCATTCACTAAGTGTGTATTGTCTTAGAAATATTTATTAAATATGTCTCCCACCACACAGTGGTGTGGGAGACATGTGATTTACTCCGGTCTGTGTGTCTGTCACAAATCCTGTCCGCACTCTAAGTTGAACATTTCTCATCCGATCTTCACCAAACTTGAACAAAATGTGTTTGACCATAAGGTCTCGGCCAAGTTAGATAACTAGCCAAATCCGCCCAGGCACTTTTGAATTATGGCCCTTGAATTACTGATGGGAACCAATCATCTGAATCATCTAGACAAACTAGACTTAATGATAGAAACCATTCGTCTGAACCATCCATTCAAACTAGACATTAATGATAGGAACCACTCATCCAAACCATCCAGACCTCCAATACATTACTGATCAGAACCATTCATCCAAACCACCCACACCACTTTGAATCACTAAAGGATTAGGCAGTTGTGGGAGACATGCTTCTCAAAAGCAGCTCTATTATTACTTAATAATTTCAGCAGAATTTTCTTATATGAAATTATGAGTTATATGAACCTATATTTTGTTACATATTTCAGATATTTGCTGTTTTATCACAAGCAGATTTTAGAGTATGAATAATGCTGGGTTGTGATTAGGAGTCCATACAGTATTACCACAAATTACCCTCCTTCTTAACACAGAATGAACACTGCCAGAATACCTGCATTGTGAACACAGGTTGTACACAATGTTAAAATTCAACTTCCAGAACACAGGATACAGCTGGACAAACTGAATAGCCAGAAGTTGTCACATTTCAGCGTTTTAGCTAAATGTTGTTGTTTGGATGCTGTGTATAAAAGAATGAGCATCTGCAGTAATATGAAATGCTGATGTCAGCTCTTCTTTCTGATTATTTCTCTTCTTATTGTATTTTTCTCAACCTTTCTTATCTTGTATGCAGTGTCCGATTTCCATTTAAAAATATTGCTTTTTTGCTTTTTTTTTTCAAGATTACTAAAAACAGGTTTGGTAAATCATTTTACAAATGCTCAATGAACAGTGCTTTCAGCAGTAAAGATATTTTGAAAATTTTTTAAAATTCCTACTACTACACTTAAAGTTGTTTAAGAATGGAAATGCTTTATATTTAAAGAAAAGGTAAGAAATAATTAAAGGCAAAATTTGTAGTGTTTCAGTAGTGAGTGAAAACTTGAGCTATTAACCCTTAGCCTGCTGGCGGCGATTGGTTTTGCCTTTGCGACCAGTGCAGACCAAGATCAGCCTGCACATCCGTGCAGGCTGATCATGGTCTGCACTGTTCGCTATTCAGTTAGTAAATTTTCAGTGAACACCCCTTCGAATAATAAATGGTACTGCCCAAACTGAATGACGGAACAGTCCATTTTAGAAATTTAGCAGGCTAAGGGTTAAATTAAAACAACTGTAAAAATATTGAATTTATTAGTGAATATAGGACAGGGAATAATTACTGTTGGAAAACATAGAGCAGATTACAAAAAATAGACTGGCAATTCAAAACTTGTTGCTATTAAGTAATGAGGGAGACACTGTATAACACAGGGCTTTTTTAGCCAAAATTTTGAAGGGGCCTGGTCATTTTGTGAAAAATAGCGCAAACTGGATTCAATTAAAAATAGTCACAAATTTAATATTAAAAGTTCAGCATTAAGTTTACCAGAACATAAACAACAATATGTAAAGATAAATGGTGGAATCTGCACAAAATTGTGAATTTTTTTCGCAACTTTTTGGGGAAAAAATGCAATTTTGGATTGTGAAGGGGCTGAATATCGGCCCATTGTAAAGAAGGGGAAAAAAACTGTAACATTTATTGCAAAATTAAGTCTCATAAATACTATGACATTTGCATTTAAAGAAAGTTTTTTTTCTACTTTAGCTATGTATTTCTGTGTAAGAGTTTTTGTTCGCACACCTAACTAAATATACAGTTAATATTCTTTAAACAATAGCTTAGGTTTTATTGAATGGTCTTGTCCTCTCACAGCCCTGATCTGTCATTTCAAAACAGCGTAACAGTGTGATAATTTAATGGGCATTTTTCATTTTTTTCTGCAGGCCTCATAATATATAGTCTTTCCTCAGTTTGTATGAATAACTATCTGTTGTATTACTAGCATCTTACTTGTGTTCATGTTGTAATTGTGTACCTGTGCAAGCCAGATACAATATATTCATTGTTTTGAAGAACTTTGTAGACTGAATATCTACGTATGGTGTTTTAACCTTACTGCAGTGTTGCTACAATGTTTTTTATTTTGTAGAATTAAAATTTGGTGAAGTAATGTATATTGTATTTCCATTATTCGCCAAAAAATAGCACTAAAAAGGAATCACTTTTTAGCTGACCTGTCACAAAGTAACAAGGTGAGCTTTTGTGATTGCGCGTTGTCCGTGCGTGCGTGCATAAACTTTTGCTTGTGACCACTCTAGAGATCACATTTTTCATGGGATCTTTTATGAAAGTTGGTCAGAATGTTCATCTTGATGATATCTAGGTCAAGTTCGAAACTGGGACACGTGCGGGCCAAAACTAGGTCAGTAGGTCTAAAAATAGAGAAACCTTGTGACCTCTCTAGAGGCCATATTTTTCAATGGATCTTCATGAAAATTGGTCAGAATGTTTAATTTGATGGTATCTAGATCAAGTTCGAAACTGGGTCATGTGCGGTCAAAAACTAGGTCAGTAGGTCTAAAAATAGAAAAACCTTGTGACCTCTCTAGAGGTCAGATTGTTCACCTTGATGATATCTAGTTCAAGTTCGAAACTGGGTCACATGCCATCAAAAACTAGGTCATTATGTCAAATAATAGAAAAACCTTGTGACCTCTCTAGAGGCCATATTTTTCAATGGATCTTCATGAAAATTGGACAGAATGTTCACCTTGATGATATCTAGTTCAAGTTTGAAACTGGGTCACATGCCTTCAAAAACTAGGTCATTAGGTCAAATAAAAGAAAAACCTTGTGACCTCCCTAGAGGCCATATTTTTCATGGGATCTGTATGAAAGTTGGTCTGAAAGTTCAACTTGATGATGTCTAGGTCAAGTTCGAAACTGGGTTAACTGCGGTCAAAAACTAGGTCAGTAGGTCTAAAAATAGAAAAACCTTGTGACCTCTCTAGAGGCCATTTATTTCAAGAGATCTTCATGAAAATTGGTGAGAATGTTTACCTTGATGATATCTAGGTCAGTTTCAAAACTGGGTCACATGCCTTCAAAAACTAGGTCATTAGATCAAATAATAGAAAAACCTTGTGACAACTCTAGAGGCCATATTTTTCAATGGGTCTTCATGAAAATTGGTCAGAATTTTTATCTTGATGATATCTAGGTCAAGTTCAAAACTGGGTCACATGAGCTCAAAAACTAGGTCACTATGTCAAATAATAGAAAAAACAATGTCATACTCAGTTCAAAACTGGGTCATGTGGGGACAGGTGAGCGATTCAGGACCATGAAGGTCCTCTTGTTTGCATTAGCTGTAGAATATACCTTTTTGGCATGTGTTGTGGTAAACTTTTGAATCACTTCACTGTAATTGTTGAAAATTTAAGAAACAGAAATTGCAGAATTTCAGTATATCTTTATGTAACTTGTGAAAATATGTTGTAGAAATGCCAGCAAAAAGACCACCATAACCATTTCATAATGCTTGAAAACCTATAAGAACAGTGATGTTGATTGCTGTAAAAGGCATTTAATTGATTTTGGAAATGAATTATTTCTTCAATTTCTGCTTGAGAGTTTAAATTTATAAACAAGAATTTGATTACAATATAAAGTATGTACTACTAAAAATGATTTTAGGAATTGTAACAGTCTGACAATGTGCATACTAGGAGATATTGTAAGCATGTTTGCAAACTATTTGAGCCGTGCCATGAGAAAACCAACATAGTGGGTTTGCGACCAGCATGGATCCAGACCAGCCTGCGCATCGCGCAGTCTGGTCAGGCTCCATGCTGTTCGCTTTTAAAACCTATTGGAATTGGAGAAACTATTAGCGAACAGCATGGATCCTGACCAGACTGCGCGGATGCGCAGGTTGGTCTGGATCTATGCTGGTCGCAAACCCACTATGTTGGTTTTCTCATGGCATGGCTCATTTATTCAGATGAATTATTCTGTCTAACTGCAGTTGGTACTGTAATTGCTTTTAATATTCAATGTGTCTAATAATTACTTACTGTTAATAATGACCTTTCAACATACCACTGTTTCCTTTATGGTCCTTAACCTGTTTCAAGGAGGGTACAGATTTACAATTCATCTTAATTTTAAAACTGTATGCTTTGTTGTACCCCAGTTTTCATATGCTTTATAAATCTATACTGGGAAAATTAAATGACAGTATCAGCAAAGTTTTTAGATTAAAACTGCTGAAAGTGTTATACTAGCCGCATGTGTTCTCTGAGATTTAGGTTAGCTCAAAGCTTATATGAATATTGTTAAAGTAATGAATTGAGACTAGAGTAAATTTGAATGATAATAGATCAATTGGTATATATGTGTAATTAGGTGTGAAATACTGTGCTGTCAACAGTTACTTAGATTTTGTGAGCTTATATGATGAATTTTTGAAGCTTGTGCTTGTTAAAGAGATTGGACGTCATATTTAATAATGTAAAGGAAAAACTTCTTTTCTTTATATGAAAATATATTTTGATTTATTGTTCCATAAAGCAGAAATGAGAAAAGTCAGTATATAGAACTGTTATTATACCTCTAGATACAAAGTAGATGGAGCTTAGTTGGAGTCACACATGTCCGTTGGTCCATTGAGTCCATTCCATATCTTCTTAACCAGTGAGCAGATTTTTTTTTTTTTAAACTAACACCAGTTGTTAACCACATTATCAGGATGTGCAGGGTGCTGATCCCAGATCACTTGGTCCAGGTTGTCAAAAAGCTTTAACTTGTGACCTGTCTATACAATTATTCACCTCATCAATACGACATGCAGGGCACAAACACAGTTCACTAGATTCAGTGACAATGTCACATTTGGAAGTCCCATGTCAAATAGCTTATCTGCATGTCCTCTCTGTATCGTATAAACTGTTTGAAAGATATTGATAAAACTAGCATCCATTGTTTAACTCATCAGGATGACATACAGAGTAATAAGATCCCTGGTCAAGGTCACACTTAGAGGTCAAAGATAAAATATAGGTTTGTGTTTGCTCCATATCTTGTTAACCACTGGAAGGATTTTCATAAAATTAGCATTAATTGTTATCCTCATCAAAACAACTTGCAGAGTATATGACTCGTGTTACTTGGTCCAAAGTCAAGTCACTCTTAGGCTTAGGTCACAATATTTTACTTTAAATTTCTCAGAGCTGTGTGTCGGGGTATTGATCACCTTTATTGATAGCTCCAGTTTTGTTTCCGTACTTTTTCCATAATTAAAACAATATTCTGCAAGAGCCTGTATTTGAAGATGACAACATACATTTTAATTTGTCAAGATATCAAATTTCAGTGTATGACATGTCATTGAAATTGCAGGCAGTTTTTTGAACATGCTATAAAAAAATATTTTTTTTACTGGTTTAATTAAATTTACCTTGATTGTCTAGCTCCAGATGACGAGTGTATTATTGTCATGATGGAATCATAATGGGGAGAGACTTTTCATGTTTCTGCAGGTTTTGTATCTTATTTTTCACTTTCCCTCCGAAGATACATTTTCCTGTAAAGCCATTTGTATGACTGTGGTTAAATCCTGTTAGCTCACCTGAGCACGAAGTGCTCAAAGGTGAGCTTTTGTGATCACCCTGTGTCCGTCGTCCGTCGTAGTCAACAATTTGACTGTTAACACTCTAAAGGTCACAATTTAGGCCCAATCTTAATGAAACTTGGTCAGAATGTTACCCTCAATAAAATCTTGGATGAGTTCGATATTGGGTCATCTGGGGACAAAAACTAGGTCACCAGGTCAAATCAAAGGAAAAGCTTGTTAACACTCTAGAGGTCACAATTTTGGCCCAATCTTAATGAAACTTGGTTAGAATGTTACCCTCAATAAAATCTTGGACGAATTCGATATTGGGTAATCTGGGGTCAGAAACTAGGTCACCAGGTCAAATCAAAGGAAAAGCTTTTTAATACTCTAGAGGTCACAATTTTGGCCCAATCTTAACGAAACTTGGTTAGAATGTTACCCTCTATAAAATCTTGGACGAGTTTGATATTGGGTTATCTGGGGTCAAAAACTAGGTCACCAAGTCAAATCAAAGGAAAAGCTTGTTAATGCTGTAGAAGCCACATTTATGACTGTATCTTCATGAAACTTGGTCAGAATGTTAATTTAGATCATCTTAAGGTCCAATTTGAATCTGGGTCATGTAGGATCAACAACTAGGCCACCAGGTCAAATCATAGGAAAAGCTAGTTAACACTGTAGAGGCCACATTTATGACCATATCTTAATGAAACTTGATCAGAATGTTAGTCTTGATGATCTATAGGTCGAGTTCAAATCTGGGTCAGGTGGGGTAAAAACTAGGTCACTAGGTCAAATCAAAGGGAAAGCTTGTTTACACTCTAGAGGCCACATTTATGACTGTATCTTCATGAAACATAGTCAGGATGTTAATCTTGCTGCTCTTTAGGTCAAGTTTGAATCTGGGTCATGTGGGGTCAAAAACTAGGTCACCAGGTCGAATCAAAGGAAAAATTTGTTAACACTTTAGAGGCCACATTTCTGACCATATCTTAATGAAACTTGGTCAGAATGTTAATCTTGATGATCTTTAGGTCAATATGTCAGGTGAGCGATACAGGGCCTTCATGGCCCTCTTGTTTTTTACATGCCAGTTATTTGTGTACAGTGTTTAACTTCATCAGTGTACTTGTAAAGAGTTTTGGTAATACTGTTATCTTTCTAGATATTGTAAGAAAATCTCATGCTTTCGTAGAAATATTTGTAGTTTTATATAACTCCTGTGATATGTTTATTTATAGTTTTGTCCATTTTTCCTGCCTATTATATTCATTTGTTGTGCTATGTTTCAGATGTTAAAAATGAAATTTGAAATGTTTTCAAAAAATTATAAGGAAACTGAGTGTAAGTTCACTAAGGGTGAATGACCTATGATGACAGTTTGCAGTTTTTGGTTGATATATGATTACGGCATTTGTCGCCTCATATGGAAAATCATGTGCTGATATGTGCTGCATTAATGGTAAAAGAAGTCCTGAATTAGGATAGATAAGTGAACCAATAATGGTCAGTGTGTGTCCACTTTAATACATGAATGTGTAATTCGGTTTATATTGTTGTTTCATCCATTTGTTTGGAAGTTGAATATCGTAGCATGCGTGAATTTTGTTAGTGTTTCCTAGATGTGAATGACATATCTTTATTTAGTTGTTGTGTGCCTGCCTTTTAGAGTGATAATGCATTACATGATTGGGTCATGTGTCAATTACTTGACTGTTAGGTTCTCTTTAAAGTGTAATAATTTGAGGGTTGAGCGCAGTACTGCAATAACTCCTATTAAATAAAGAAGGAGCTACCGCAGTATTGCGCTGAACCCTTGGTATGCGTCTGGTTTGGAAGTCTTGTACACTCTGATTCCACTGACACAATAACTTAATGAGTTATACAGTAATACAAGAGTTTAAAGTCACATTCACTTATGAAGGTATAACCCAGATACTTATGCTAAGAAAGGCTTTGGACTTGTGATTTTTTTGATGTCTCAAACAGACTACTATATTTAGGATATGGAATATAAATTTCATCTAAAGTCGGTATATATACAGAAGAATAGTATTAACAATATATCATTTTTGACTGACGTAATAACCAATGTAACAATATCACAGATTAAATGATTTATATCAGGTTACAACATTCATATATGACATACATTATATACATTTCTTTTACGACTTGTAAATTCAGCTTATCTCATTGGTTGATAACTGGTCATATGCAGGTCCATAGAAAGTTATATACACCACAGAAAGTGATAGTCTTGTAAACAAACTTGAATGAGCAACTATTCTTCAAAACAAACTCCAATGTTATAATATTTACAGATCTGTTTAACACCAACCAATTGTATCTGGTTTCTATAAACACGTAATCCAATAAACAGCCTTGTTACATTTCAGTAAAATTGTGTCTTAACTTTAAACATTTTTTCTTTCAGTCTTATTGAAATATTGACCAAACTGCTCCTTTTATAGAGCCCGCTTGCGGAAGCAAAGACATAGTTGTCCAAATGGCTGTTTGGTGTATTGTGCATGCGTCAGTCAGGATTTGTTTGTCCGGACCATAACTTGGAGCAATCTTGTTTATATTTGGCATGAATGTTAACCTCAGTGAGATAGAGTGTTTTGGGCAAACCCCAGGTTCCTTTCTCAAAGGTCAAGGTCACAGTTGGAGGGTCAAAGGTCATGTCAGATCTTGTCTGGCCCATAACTGACATGCATTGAGGAATCCTGTTTATATTTGGCATGAATATTAACCTCATTGAGACGGAGTGTCATGCGCAAACCGCAGATTCCTATCTCAAAGGTCAAGGTCACAGTTGGAGGTCAAAGGTCATGTCAGATCTTGTACGGCCCATAACATGACATGTATGAGGAATCTTGTTTATATTTTGCGTGAATGTTTAACTCAATGAGACTAACTCTATCTCAAAGGTCAAAGTCACAGTTAGGGGTCAAAGGGCGGGCTCGACATGTTGCCCGTGGGCCGTATGTGTAGTCATAGAATAAAACACCTATTATATGATAATATCAGTGAATATCCAAGTTCATGGGCCTGGCAAAGGTGATAGTAGTGTTAAGAGAAACTGAAATACAAGTGAAAGCTGCAATTAAACATAAATCATTATTTCATTCATGAGGAACTCCTACTAGAAATGTATGATTCAAGACCCTATCTTGGGAACTAAGGAACTTAACAAAAGTCACTCAATTGTAACTGTGTCATACAATTAAGATAGTGACTTCTTATTAACTTTAAACTGCCTAGACTATATCTTAATTGTCTGATTGTGTCTAATCATTGCTTAGGACAGTGATATATCCTCTGAACACTAATCTCTTTATGCCCCCGGCATCTTCTGATGCGGGAGGCATATAGTGATTGTCCTGTCCGTCCGTTTGTTTGTTCGTTCGTTCATCCATCCGGTTAACCAAATGGGACCGTTTCGTCTAAGATCAATACCCCTTACTAGAATGACTTGATACTAATGCAGATGTAACTGGTGACCATTCCTCATCTTCACACATCACCTGACCTCAGTTTGACCTTGACCTTGACCTCATTTTGGACTTAGGTTGCTTTATATGGGCCATCTCTTGGTAAACCAAATGGGACGGTTTCATCTAGCATCAGTACCCCTTACTAGAATGACTTGATACTAATGCAGATGTAACCTGTGACCATTTCTCATCTTCACACATCACCTGACCTCAGTTTGACCTTGACCTCATTTTGGACTTAGGTTGCTTTATATGGGCCATCTCTTGGTTAACCAAATGGGACCGTTTCATCTAGCATCAATACCTCTTACTAGAATGACTTGATACTAATGCAGATGTAACCTGTGACCATTCCTCATCTTCACACATCACCTGACCTCAATTTGACCTTGGCATTGACCTCATTTTGGACTTAGGTTGCTTTATATGGGCCATCTCTTGGTTAACCAAATGGGACCGTTTCGTCTAGCATCAATACCCCTTACAGGAATGACTTCATACTAATGCAGACGACCCCTTGACCATTCCTCATCTTTACACATCACCTGACCTCAGTTTGACCTTGAACTTGACCTCGTTTCGGACTTGGGTTGCTTTGTATCGACAAGGATGCCACCGGGGGCATCAAGCGTTTATTTAACGCAGCTTCTTGTTTATTTCTCAGACCGTGAAATGTGAAATTAAGAATTTATTTCAGAGGGGTTTGTCTAGCATTGACATGTACATGTTTTTTGTCATATTACATTTGGAAATTTTTATCTTGAACCTAATACTGTATGTTAGTTTTTAGCTCACCTGAGCCAAAGTCTCATGGTGAGCTTTTGTGACCGCTCAATGTGCGTCGTCCGTCTGTCAACATTTATTTTAAAAAATCTTCTTCTTGAAAACTACTGGACAGAATTACATCAAACTTCTCAGGAATGATCCTTGGGTGGTCCCCTTTCAAACTTATTCAAAGAATTGAATTCCATGCAGAACTCTGGTTGCCATTGCCATGGCAACCAAAAGGAAAAACTTTAAAAATCTTCTTGTCCAAAACCGCAAGGCGTAGAGCCTTGATATTTGGCATGTGACCTCATCTAATGGTCCTCTATGAAAATTATTGGAATTATGCCCCTGGGGTGAAAAGATGCCCCGCCCTGGGGGTCCCAGGTTTTACATAGACTTATATAGGAAAAAACTTTAAAAATCTTCTTGCCTGAAACTGCAAGGCCTATGCTTTTGATATTTCGTATGTTGCATTGCCTTGTGGTCCTCTACCAAATTTGTTCAAATTATGCCCCTTGGGTGAAAAGAGGCCCTGCCCTGGGGGTCTCAAATTTAACATAGACTTATGTAGGGAAAAAAAATCTTCTTGTCTGAAACTGCAAGGCCTAGGCCTTTGATATTTGATGTGTAGTGTTCTAGTGGATGTCAAACAAGATTGTTCAAATTATTCCTTTGGGGTGAAAAGAGGCCTCGCCCTGGGGGTCACTTGTTATATGAGTTATATAGGAATAAATACCTCAAAAATTATCAGATCATATTTCCTAGACTGTTTAATTATAATTACCTGATGACCCCAAGTGATTAGGGGTCACCTACTGTGACCTTGACCCACTGACCTAGTTTCTTGTTTTTTTAAGATACAGCCTTGAAATTTGGATGACATGTACAGTTTTGCGCACCAGTCGTAAAACTGACTTTCATTGACCATGAATATGACCTTCTGACCTACTTTCTAATATTTTAGCATCAGTTTGCCATTCTAAACATGTGGCTCATATTACTCAGGTGAGCGATTGTTCTGAGATATTATGATCTAATATGTTATAATCGAGTTGAAGGTTATGTCACTGTTTAACTTTGGAGTTGTAACATTGTCACAACAAGGTAAACATTTTTATCTGATGTTACTTTTGATAGGGTTATTCATGAATTGTAATGGTTTATGTTCAGTTTGGGAACAGTCAGTATTAACATCTTAGCATGTATGAATGAACACATGTGGTTTTGTCTGTATTGTGTGTTTGAGCAGGAAAAACATTTTAGGTTACAGTACGTTTGATACGTACAGAATACAAATGTAAAACATTTGTTTGAAGAGCTTTTTTTTTCATATACATGCTAAGAATCAGTTTTCAGATATAATAAAAATCAAGAAAAGATACTGTCTTTGTATTTTTTGTCTGAACAAACTTGTACTTAAATCATTAAGTATGATGTTTAATGTCCTTTTAAGAAGCATTACTGAGAAATTTGGATAGTCATACAGCTTGACCTGTCATAGATGTTAAGTTTTAGGACAATGTATAAATTGAATGACAGGTAACTAGCATAGATGCCTCTTGATACTGTATGGGATGAATTGAGCAATATAAAAGTAAAATATTATTTTACAAAAGTAAGTCATACTCACTTAAATAAATATGTATTGTGAAATACTGTGGATTTTTGTGCCCCCAACTACCAAAAAATGTTTCTTGGCGGGCAGGGGCACTTAGAGTCTCTCGTGCATTTCTCAGAAAGTATTTGACCAAGAGACATCAAACCTCACAGGATTTTCCTTCAGCATGTGAAGTTGTGCCCCTGGTATTTTGGGGGATTTTATACAGCCAGGCCAAAGTTATGGGCCCTGACTTAGTCAAAATATGCATAAAAAGAGCCTAAAAGTTTGTGTCACATGTATCTCAAAAAGGATAATGAACATTACTGTAATATCATCTAGTGTGTGAAATTGTACACCTAGAGTTTTGTTTGAGATTTTACTCAGCCAAACTTACCAGAGTTATGGCCCTTGACTTTAATAGTCAAAACTTAGCATCTCAAGAAGTATTTGACTTAGACATGTAAATCATTACAGGAAGAATCTTAGCTATATAGCATGTGAAGTTGTGTACTTAGTGTTCCTTTGGGATTTCACTGAGCCAGACTAGAGTTCTGGTCCTTGACTGAGTGAAAATACACATAAAATGCTTAAATGTTTGATTTACATACATCTTAAAAATAGTTGACCTAGAGTTGTGAAACCATGTGGGAATATTATTCAGCATGTGGATTTGTGCACATGAGTTATGTATTTTACTCTGCAAGACCAGAGGTATGGCCCTTGACTTATTCTAAAAATGCATTAAAGGTCCATTACTAAGGGAAAGTGAGTTGGCAATTTTTTTCATAGCCAGTGCAAAGACTTCTGCAAGACACTAAATAATGACGATTGGCAGGTCAAAATTTACAGAAGGTCTTTGGAACTCAAAGAAATGTATGTGTATTATGTTGAAATTTCAATGAATCGACAGAATGACCCCCGAGGTCGTTTTAACTTTCTTCATACTTCATAGAAAAATAATTGTACATACACTGCGATTTATTTCGAATTTCTACATACAAACTTTCATTTTCCAATAAAATGAAATAGTTTCCGTGCTTTTTAAAAGAAATTAAAATGTTCACTTTCCTTAGTATTGGACCTTTAAGGACATAAAAGTTTGTGTAACATGTTTCTCCAAAAGTGTTTTACCTAGAATCATAAAACATTAGAATATTGTTATATAGCACATATTGTCCACCTGGTGACCTGTTTGGGATTTCACTCGGCCAGACCAGAATTATGGTCCTTGACTAAGTTAAAAATACACATGTAGTGCTTAAAAGGTTTTTTTTGGCAGTTACCTTAAAAATATTCCATCTATAGTTATGAACAGGAATTGGGGGTCGGGCACCAGTGTCCTACGGACACGTATTTAGTTTAAAATAGTTACTGCTATTTTAGCTCACCTGTCACAAAGTGACAAGGTGAGCTTTTGTGATCGCGCGGTGTCCGTCGTCCGTCGTCCTTCCGTCAGTCCGTGCGTGCGTCCATCCGTCCGTCCGTAAACTTTTGCTTGTGACCACTCTAGAGGTCACATTTTTCATGGGATCTTTATGAAAATTGGTCAGAATGTTCATCTTGATGATATCTAGGTCAAATTCGAAACTGGGTCACGTGCGGTCAAAAACTAGGTCAGTAGGTCTAAAAATAGAAAAACCTTGTGACCACTCTAGAGGTCACATTTTTCATGGGATCTTCATGAAAGTTAATCAGAATGTTCATCTTGATGATATCTAGGTCAAGTTCGAAACTGGGTCACGTGCGGTCAAAAACTAGGTCAGTAGGTCTAAAAATAGAAAAACCTTGTGACCACTCTAGAGGTCACATTTTTCATGGGATCTTCATGAAAGTTAATCAGAATGTTCATCTTGATGATATCTAGGTCAGTTCGAAACTGGGTCACGTGCGGTCAAAAACTAGGTCAGTAGGTCTAAAAATAGAAAAACCTTGTGACCACTCTAGAGGTCACATTTTTCATGGGATCTTTATGAAAGTTGGTCAGAATGTTCATCTTGATGATATCTAGGTCAAGTTCGAAACTGGGTCACGTGCTTCAAAAACTAGGTCAGTAGGTCTAAAAATAGAAAATCTTGTGACCTCTTTAGAGGCCATATATTTCACAAGATCTTCATGAAAATTGGTCAGAACGTTCACCTTGATGATATCTAGGTCAAGTTCGAAACTGGGTCACGTGCCATCAAAAACTAGGTCAGTAGGTCAAATAATAGAAAAACCTTGTGACCTCTCTAAAGGCCATATTTTTCATGGGATCTGTATGAAAGTTGGTCTGAATGTTCATCTTGATGATATCTAGGTCAAGTTCAAAACTCGGTCACGTGCCTTCAAAAACTAGGTCAGTAGGTCAAATAATAGAAAAACCTTGTGATCACTCTAGAGGTCACATTTTTCATGGGATCTTCATGAAAGTTAATCAGAATGTTCATCTTGATGATATCTAGGTCAAGTTCGAAACTGGGTCACGTGCCTTCAAAAACTAGGTCAGTAGGTCTAAAAATAGAAAAACCTTGTGACCTCTCTAGAGGCCATATATTTCATAAGATCTTCATGAAAATTGGTCAGAACGTTCACCTTGATGATATCTAGGTCAAGTTCGAAACTGGGTCACGTGCCATCAAAAACTAGGTCAGTAGGTCAAATAATAGAAAAACCTTGTGACCTCTCTAAAGGCCATATTTTTCATGGGATCTGTATGAAAGTTGGTCTGAATGTTCATCTTGATGATATCTAGGTCAAGTTCGAAACTGGGTCGCGTGCTGTCAAAAACTAGGTCAGTAGGTCTAAAAATAGAAAAACCTTGTGACCTCTCTAGAGGCCATATATTTCATAAATCTTCATGAAAATTGGTCAGAACGTTCACCTTGATGATATCTAGGTCAAGTTCGAAAGTGGCTCACGTGCCATCAAAAACTAGTCAGTAGGTCAAATAATAGAAAAACCTTGTGACCTCTCTAAAGGCCATATTTTTCATTGGATCTGTATGAAAGTTGGTCTGAATGTTCATCTTGATGATATCTAGGTCAAGTTCGAAACAGGGTCATGTGCTGTCAAAAACTAGGTCAGTAGGTCTAAAAATAGAAAAACCTTGTGACCTCTCTAGAGGCCATACTTGTAATGAGATTTTCATAAAACTTGGTCAGAACTGTTCACCTTGATGATATCTAGGTCAAGTTTGAAACTGGTCACGTGCCATAAAAAACTCGAAACTGGTCATGTGGGTCAAAATAGCATAGTAAAAGAAAAACCTTGTGACCTCTCTAAGGCCATATTTTTCATGAGATCTTCATGAAAATTGAGTGAGAATGTTCACCTTGATGATATCTAGGTAAGTTAAAACAGGGTCAGTACCTTCGAAAACTAGGTCATAGGTCAAAAATAGAAAAACCTAGAGACCATTCTTCAATGGCTCATAAAATTGGGTCGAATTTTTAATCTCGATAAATCTAGTCGGTCAAAATGGGTCACATGAGCTCAAAACTAGGTCAATTAATAATAGAAAACGACGTCCATAAAACTCAAACTGGGTCATGTGGGAAGATGACATAGGACCACATGTCCTGTTAAACATAATACATGAATATAAAACGCTGATGAAAGGACATTGATAAATGAAAAAGTATACCATTTTTAAACCTACTGACCTTTCATTGATTCATTTTACAATTACATAGGCATTTACAACAAAAGTCTTTGCCAA
This sequence comes from Mercenaria mercenaria, assembly GCF_021730395.1. Lineage (NCBI taxonomy): Eukaryota > Metazoa > Mollusca > Bivalvia > Venerida > Veneridae > Mercenaria > Mercenaria mercenaria. The sequence continues at coordinate 70,880,170 of NC_069362.1, forward strand.
ACTTACAGTATTACTGTGAATTTCTGATACCCTAAACACAATAAATACATGATGAAAACAGTGAGACACGGTAAAATGCCCGATACCATGAAAACAGAGAATATCTGATACCATTAAAACAGTGATGTCTGACACCAAGAAAACGGTGGCTATCTGATACTATGAAAACAGTGAATATCTGATACCATGTACACAGTGAGTATCTGATACCATAAACACAGTGAATATCTGATACCATGAAAACAGTGAATACTTGATACCATGAAACAGTGAATATCTGATACCATGAAAACGGTGAATATCTGTCACTACGAGAACAGTGAGTCTATCTATCTATCTATCTGATACTATAAACCAAGCGATTACCTGATACAAAAAATAGTGAATATCTGATACCATGAAACAGTGAATATCTGATACCATGAAAACAGTGAGTATATGATACCATAACTGCAGTAAATATCTTATACCATGAAAACAACAAGTATTTGATACCATAAACACAGTAAATATATGATACCTTGAAAGCAGTGAATACTTGATACCATGAAACAGTGAATATCTGATACCATGAAAACGGTGAATATCTGTCACTACGAGAACAGTGAGTCTATCTATCTATCTATCTGATACTATAAACCAAGCGATTACCTGATACAAAAAATAGGGAATATCTGATACCATGAAACAGTGAATATCTGATACCATGAAAACAGTGAGTATATGATACCATAACTGCAGTAAATATCTTATACCATGAAAACAACAAGTATTTGATACCATAAACACAGTAAATATATGATACCTTGAAAGCAGTGAATATCTGATACCATAAACACATTTAATATCTGATACCTTCAAAACAGTGAATATCATACACAATGTACCATAAACACAGTAAATATCCAATACCATGAAAACAGTGAGTATCAGATACTAATGACGCAGTAAATATCTGATATTGTCCGTAAGTATTGACCTGGCACTCATGAATATTCCGTATATTTCTGTAAATTAAGTTTCGGTGTCCGAACATGAATAGCGATATAACGAAATATTATATATATCGTTCTTAATTGACATACTGTCGCATGTGCAGGTAGCTGTGCGGACAAAGCGTTTACCTGCCAATATCAGTATTGTGGGTTCGAGTCCTACGTCTGACCACATCTTTTTTTCCCCAAATTTTATATGCAGACTTACTACTCATTTGTTCAAACGTATCGTAATGATATTTATAGATCATTTATTAAGAGTAATTATATAAATAAAAATATTTACCCGTTGTAAAAAAGTGGAATAAAATTGTTTAAATGTATGTTAGATAAAAACTTAAAAAGACATAATACCTGTCACCAGCGTTCCAGAAAATAAATACTACAAGAGAAAACAATTGAAATTCACGAAATATGACACATAAAATAATGTAAACGATAACATTACAATACAATAAATTGAAAAAAAAGATCTATTCAGTAAGTGATTTCGAACCCGTGGTAACGTGCGTGGAAGTCAGACACCTTACCTCTTCGCCACCGTAACATCGATTAACTTTACATGTTACTTTAGTAATGTAGATATTTTCAGGATACTAATCTTGCGTAAATTAACGAAAACGCCCGAAAATATTGACGAAGATTAATGAGTGCCAGGTCAATACTTACGGACAATTACCATGAAAACAGTGAGTATCAGATACCATAAACACAGTAAATATCTGATACCATGAAAGCAGTGAATATCTGATGCCATGAAAACAGTGAGTATCTGATACCTTAAACACAGTACATATCTGATACCATGAAAGCAGTGAATATCTGATGCCATGAAAACAGTGAGTATCTGATACCATAAACACAGTAAATATCTGATACCATGAAAGCAGTGAATATCTGATGCCATGAAAACAGTCAGTATCTGATACCATAAACACAGTAAATATCTGATACCATGAAAGCAGTGAATATCTGATGCCATGAAAACAGTGAGTATCTGATACCATAAAAACAATGAATATCTGATACTATGAAAACAGTGATAATCTGATACTTTGAACACAGTAAATACCTGGTACCATGAAAACAGCGAATTAGTTAATTAGACAATGTTCCAAACCTTATCACTTCATCACCCTTAGCTCAGTAGGGAGAGCGTTGGTCTACGGATCGCGGGGTCGCGGGTTCGATCCTCGGGCGGGGCGTATGTTCTCCGTGACGATTTGATAAAGGACATTGTGTCTGAAAACATTCGTCCTCCACCTCTGATAATTCATGTGGAGAAGATGGCAGTTACTTGCGGAGAACAGGTTTGTACTGGTACAGAATCAAGGAACACTGGTTAGGCTAACTGCCCGCCGTTACATAACTGAAATACTGTTGAAAATACTGTTGAAAAACGGCCCAAAACAAACAAACAAACAAATCATCACTGATTACCAGTTTCTTTTACTATTTTCAAAGTATGACGATAATCAGATAATACTAGTCATAAAAGTTCCAAACTTTTAACATCTTATTTCGTCTTCTGTCATTTCACAAAAGAGATATATTTAAAATACAATATGTAACAGCAATCACGATACTTCATATGATAATATCAATTACATTTGTGTATGCGTGACACTTTATCATCATTTTATCATTGTTTCCCAAACCTGACAATTTATTGAGAATACTTATAAGTATGGTATGTTATTGATATATAATTATGTAGATCTAAAACTAATCTTAGACCATCTCAACGAAGGCCATTCTAAACATAATAACAATCGCGCGCTTCCGTGTAAGTTGACACGCAAGAAACTCGTGTTTTACACAGATCATTTATGAATGACCCTTAATAATCCTGCAAAGTTTTATTTAAAAGTATCATACCATGTTTCGCAGATATTTAGTTTTGTATCGGGTGTAGTCATATACACTAAGCAAAATACATGTAGCTATGACAAGAGATCACAGAGTGATCTTGGTGCCCACCAATGTGCCATTTTTGAGTGTTCCAAATTTCAAGACTTACTGACTAGTTCAAGGTTAAATTTTCATTTCCGTACACAACACTGTGCATGTGGTCCAAATTCGAAAGCTGTAGCTTGAGAAATGTGAAAGTAGGTCACTAGATCAATTTCAAGGACAAAGTTCTTTGTACACAAAAAACTATGCATGTGCATCAAGTTTGAAGGCTGTAGTTTGAGAAATCTAAAAGTAGGTCACTAGGTCAATCTAAAGGTCAAAGTTTATTTCGGTACACAAAACTGTGCAAGTGGTCTAAATTTGAAGGCTGTAGCTTGAGAAATGTGAAAGTAGGTCACTAGGTCAAAATCAAGGTCAAATTTCACTTCAGAACACAAATCTATGCATGTGGTCCAAATTTGAAGCCTGTACCTTCAAAAATGTGAAAGTAGGTCGCTAGGTCAATGTCAATGTCAAAGTTTGTTGCGGTACACAATCCTATGCATGTGGTCTAAATTTGAAGCCTGTAGCTACAGAAATGTGAAAGTACGTCACTAGGCCAATCTCAAGGTCAAAGTTCATTTCAGTACACAAAACTATGCAAGTGGTCCAAATTTGAAGGCTTAGCTTGAGAAATGTGAAAGTAGGTCACTAGGTCAAAATCAAGGTCAAATTTTATTTCGGAACACAGAACTATGCATGTGGTCCAAATTTGAAGCCTGTACCTTCAAAAATGTGAAAGTAGGTCACTAGGTCAATGTAAAGGTCAATGTTTGTTTCGGTACACAAAACTATGCATGTGGTCCAAATTTGAAGGCTGTAGCTTGAGAAATGTGAAAGTAGGTCACTAGGTCAGTGTCAAGGTCAAATTTTTTTTCAGTGCACAAAACTATGCATGTGGTCCAAATTTGAAGGCTGCAGCTACAGAAATGTGAAAGTAGGTCACTAGGTCAAAATCAAGGTCAACTCATGTCAAGGTTCATCTTGCCACTCAAAACCATACATGTGGTCCAAATTTGAATGTTGTAGTTATTGACAAGAAGATTTTAAAGGCTTTTCGCTATATAAGTCTATATGAACCATGTGACCCCTGGGGCGGGGCCATATTTGATAATTTTAACAAACTTGGTAGAGAACCACTAGATGATGCTACATTACAAATATCAAAGCCCTAGGCTTTGTGGTTTGGACAAGAAGATTTTCAAAGTTTTTCCCTATATAAGTCTTTGTAAACTATATGACCCCCAGGGCGGGGCCATATTTGACCCGAGGGGGATAATTTGAACAATCTAAGTTGAAGACCACTAGATGATGTCACATACAAAATATCAAAGCCCTAGGCCCTGTGGTTTTGGACAAGAGGTTTTTCAAAGTTTTTCCCTATATAAGTCTATATAAACCATGTGACCCCCGGGGCGGGGCCATATTTGACCCCAGGGAAATAATTTGAATCATCTTGGTAGAGGACCACTAGATGATGCTTCATACCAAATATCAAAGCCCTAGGCTCTGTGGTTTTGGACAAGAAGATTTTCAAAGTTTTTCCCTATATAAATCTATGTAAATTATAGAAATAAACAAAGGGCCATAACTCCCTCAAAAATTGTTGAACCAGTCTGATTTTCAGGGGGACACAACTAGGGTACCAATACATCATTCTGACAAAGTTTGGTCAAAATCCCCCCAGTAGTTTCTGAGGAGATGCGATAACGAGAAATTGTTAATGGACGGGCGGACGGACCACGGACGCAGAGTGATTTGAATAGCCCACCATCTGATGATGGTGGGCTAAAAAGCGAACAAAATTTTGAAATACCTGCAGGGCATATACTTAGTAAACTACATACTTCATATAGGAATTCTGCGGTATCAGAGAAAACTGTTTACAGATGGGCAAGTAGATTTAAAAAATGGTCAGCAGTTCTTAGAGACAGGGCTCGTCCTGGCAGGCCAAAAAAAGCAGTGACGTCAAAGAACAGTACTGCTGTAAGACGTATGATTGATGAAGACAACGTCTTTTCTTGGCATGTCAATGGAGGGTGGGTGGGGATCTCGTGAGATTTACACCAAACAATTGGGCTTAAGAAAGATTTGTGCCCGATAGGTGCCTCACATATGAACCGAGGAGCAAAAGGCCAATAGGGTCAAATGTGCTAAAGAAACGCCGAAAAGTTTCTAAAATTTAGATGATTGCACAATGTCACAGCTTCTAACAGGAGATGGAGCCTGAATTACTTGTATGAGCCACAGCATCGCGTTGACAACAGTGGCTGCTAAAACGTAACACTAGACCAGTAATTGCAAAAAGAACTAAAAGTGTCAAAAAAGGTTTTCTATTCCATCTTTTTTTAACTCAAGCGGTACTGTTGTACAAATTCCTAAACTTCCAGGAAATTTAAGTAGCTACCACGGACTTCGATTAAACTGGTCGTGCTTCTATCTATCTGCCGCCATTGGCAATACATACGAACCTCTGCAAACACTGCTTAAATACGGCAATATGTTCGGCAAATTCTGCTTCGGTGCAATCTCTTCTATGTATAATGACTTGTCTATGTCTTGGCTTTATTCATATGTGGAAAAACAAGCTTATTACGTTTATAGTAAACGATAAACGAGAGAAATGTATATGTATATGTATGCTATATACTGGTTTTGTTCGTGGTCGTGGAACAGTTCCTGGAAGCAACTGTGAAAAAAAAGCTGCAATGACCGAAAGCATATCTCAGAAAAAGGTATGTTTGCATAACATCTACAGAATAGAATGCAGCCATGGGTTTACTGTATCCCCGGGGATAGAACTGTGTTTATTACATAGGGTCGAATAAGTCCCACTGTGTGATTTGAAGTATTTGGGTTGTATATACAAGCCTATCCCAATAAAGGCCCTTTCCTTGTGTTCGTATATAGGAAGTATTAATTGTCCTAACAAACGCCCGAGGAAGGACTAAGATAAAACCAATATACATATTTCGTCTTAGGTGATACCTTAAATAAAATAAAACCAGGATGCCTTTACTATCATGGGAGGTCCTGTGGGCTGTATAGAGAAGCAAGAAATGGTGTACAAAATAATACTTTATTGCCACAAAAGAACAATGAACATTGGAAATAATTTTGTAAACGAGTCTTTGATCAGTCAACAAATAACTGCAATATATTATAGTCATGAACGTGTTCACTTTTGTAAGTGCAACAGAAAACTCTAACCAGACCAGTGAAATCAGTGTCATAGATCAGTTCTGGTGATGGATTCTGCAAATGTTCGCACCATATTCTCTTGTCTCCTGGTTTCCACAGACCACGGTCTCATATTCCTGATTGTTTCTATAGCGTCATCTGGATCCATGTTGTACCTCTTCACTAGGTGGCATGCTAGTATAGTTCCGGTACGCCCTCGGCCATGTAAACAGTGGACAACAACCGCCTACAATACAAAAAAAATGTATTATGATTTGTAAAACACAAAATGGGAATATGTTAGTTAACTGTTTAGTTTGTTCCAACGCAAGGTGCCTGCAAATTTAGGTGATGCATTAATAATGCAATAAAATAGCAATTGTGAAATTTTCACTCCTTCGCCGCAGTAGAATTTAACTTTGACCAAGAAATAATGATAGAGGCGCTACCGTACTATTTTACTTCTCTGACATATCTGAATAAGGAATCTGTGTAAACTAATGAATAAAGTGTGTGAAAAGATGTTTGGAAACACAGAATGCAATAAAGCTCGGTTTGACCGAGTCTGTTCACCAGAGGTAATGAAATGCCCCCCCCTAGCACCGACTTAAGCGGAATTCTCTTTTTGCATGATCATGCATGAATGTTCTTTGTGATCTAAAATGACCAGAAAATATAACACTAACTCCAAGTCCGGGGAGACTTTATACATACAATTAATTAAATGAAAAACTATGATCATTTATGTTTCCTTTTTCAGATATCATAAATACAAAAATCACTGAAGGATAACAAAAGCTATCTCAATATTTGTTTTTATTCAATTGACTTTATTTCTGTCGTTTTACGCCCCCCCCCCCCCTCTCTCTCTCTCTCTCTCTCTCTCTCTCTCTCTCATATTTTACTGATCAAACTTTTTTGTCTTTAACCTTTAGCCCGCTGGCGGCAAGTGATTCTACCTTTGCGACCAGTGCAGACCAAGATCAGCCTGCACGGATGATCATGGTCTGCACTGTTCGCTATTCAGTCAGTTCGCTTTTCAGTAAGTGTCCCTTCAAATAATAAGTGGCACTGCCCAAATTGAATGATGGATCAGTCCATTTTAAAAATTTAGCAGGGTAAAGGTTAATTATTAATCAGATTTAAAGATATTATAGTGATACATACCTTTTCATTGCTAATGCATCTGTCTATGAAATGAAGACACTGTTTTATCTGGTCCAGTGACGGTGCCGTTAAATCATCCACCTTTACTGACAGTACTTCAATCTCTGAAAAAAGTCGTACAAGAAATATTAGATAAATAACTTATATTGTTCTACATTGCATTAATCTCACATTATGAGGAAGGAACTGGATATAGAATATCCACTAACAAGTGTCTTTACATTCGGATATATTTAAAGCGAGTACTTTCGTGATAAAACGTTTATTTCTATATTATACGGTAAAAACCGCGAATAAAATAAAACATAAGACACTATTACACATGTATATTTAACTTTTTTGAAATTACCGTGACATGTCTAAAGCATATTAATTGCTTTGTGCTTGTAATCAGGACAATGTTAATGTTTTGCCGAACTGATAGACACATCTTCAGCCGCCACAATCGTTACAAAAAGAACAAAAAACGGAGACATCTGGGAATCAAACTCTATGAATAAATTGTAACTTTCGCTTTTATGAAATGCAGGATTTTTCTCATAATGCACAATCTATATTAAAACGAGTTTCTCAATCATGGTATCAAAGCTATATAGCTCTCTAATATAGAAAACTAATGATCTCATGTTAAAAAAATGGAGATATTTAGGTATGGCATATATAGGCAAAAATTACGTTATTTCAGTATGATCAGTCTATAATGGTATATTGTAAGTTTTTAATAACCAGGTCTATTTAGTTTCTTAAACCAGTGCAAAGTTAAGATTACATTTCCAATTCAACTTAAGTTTGAAGCGTAACAAATGTAAATTTCAATGACACAAGTGCGCCGTAAATGAAATTGTGTACTATAAGTTAGGGGGATTTTATTCAGTCTGGAATGCGGATTTTACTATATCTATAGTAAACATACCGTGGCCAATAAAAGTTATACTGACTATCCCAGCCAGTAAAATATTTGATACCTCGAACGAAAACAAATTACGAAAATAACTGTCTTGAACATTATGTGGTGATTTACAATGCGTATGACAACATTATGGCGTTATTGTCTTATCAAATTTTACTAATATATCCTTCTCTAACAATACTAAATTAATATGAACCTGCACGATGGAACTCCATTTTGTACATTTAGAAAATATACTTCACGTTGTCATTGAATTAAATCACATTCTGTGTCGCTTCTCGTTTTGATTCTGGTTAAGGCAAATTCGAGTCATTTTTGGTCATAAAATTACTTATCAACCAGTCCTGGAAAAAGTATCCATATGAAAGATATGTTACATGTAAGACTGAAATAAAATTTTCACGAGTTATTTGGAACACTGTTTCGACCAATTAAGTAATTGTCGATATATTAAAACATTCTATTCGCTTCAGTCAAATTAAGAATATATTACCTGGAAAACGGCGTAAGCATCGGGGCGTAAACTCCGTCAGAGATATGATATGTGTTATGCCGTTTTTAATGAGGTAGAGAATGTTAGTCTCGTCGTCCGGGTAACCCATAGCCGCAACTCTGTTGTGCACCACCCAGGAGAAATTGTCCGGCATCTCTGGAAGAGGCAGAAAGTTGCTGGCCACATCCTGTATAGTGTGTTATATATAATAAAAATATATAAGCACGCATATTAAAATAACATACTTCTTTGGGTTTTTTTTAATATTGTTTTGATTATGGCTGTATTATATATGTATGTTATTATTATTGTATGTTTGTTTTTGTCATTCAATATCATGTCATACATACATTTGTATTCTAAAATTTGCTGTTGTTATTGTATATGACGTTATTCTTATGGTATGTTCGATATTCTTATGGCAAAAGTCATTATTGTTATTCTATATTTCGTTACTGTTATTGTATCTTTGATATTGTTATTCAATGTCTTGTCATTCATATTCTAAGTCTTAACATTTTTATTCTATATGTCGTTATTCTTATTGTATCAGAACAGAACAGAACAGGATAGAATGTTTATTAAATAACGTATACAACATTGTGTACATAGCACTTACTTCTGTTCTGTTCAATAACAATATCAAAGCTACACTAACAATAACGAAATATAGAATAACAATAACGGCTTTTACCATAAGAATATCGAACATACAATAAGAATAACGACATATACAATAGCAAAATTTAGAAAAAGAATGGCACGACATTGGACATACAATAATAATAAACTAGATTATATAATTTTGCAAAGTTTGACATGCCACAGTTGAGTTCAGTTCAGCCTATATGTCACCTACAAAAGATGCGTATTGGACAGGATGTACAAACGTGATACATACACATTTAACAACAAATATCAGATCAAATATTATGGTATATACATTAATCAAAAGCGAAACTTACAGAGGTATGTGTAGAGTATACTGCATATAATATATACTGTTAAAACATATACTGTAAAATCATTTAATTTCGTGGGCATGAAATTTCGTGGTTTTGGACAAAACAGCAATTTCGTGGGGATATGAATTCGTGGATTTCAACTTTTTAACAAAAAATGAATGGGAATTTACTTGTTCGTTGGTATTAAATTTCGTGGATTGACTCAACCACGAAATCAACGAAAATTAGTCCCCCAATAATATTAATGATTTCACAGTATTGAATATAAAGAACGTGCAATATAATGGATAAAAATGTAAGTTTATATTAAACTTTATCACCTTAATTTCAAAAGCCTTTTTCGGAGGTTATATACATTTATAAATCATTTTATTCTTTGTAAAACAATGTACATTTAGATTTCCTCATCTCCAAACGTAACAGTTGCAATTATATTTTTTATTTTTATGTGATTATAACTATTTACGTTATTACAGATAAATAGAACTGGCTTACCAGAAAGTGGTGAACATTATATATAACTGTATTGCTGTAGTAATCATTGGGATGAGATTTTCCCCACAGGGCACAAGACTTATTTCAGTGTAACCTATGCCGAAAATGTTGTATATTATCTTATATACTGTAAAATATTATTGTTTCTTAAAACTTAACATTAAAAAAGAATAGACCAATGAAATATAACGTACATCGCATTATAAACGTATCCCCGTCACGGACTTGTAGATGTCTTGAAGAAAGCCAATGAACATTTTTTATTAGAGTGGTTCAATTTAGATAAATCTTTAAAAGTAGAAATTCTAAGATTTGAAAAGAGATATATCAGAAAATCAGCCAAACGAAGCTATGTTGTTATTTGGGGGTAGGGGTAGCGTAACGTAATTTCACGCGAAAATGAATTCGGTGACCCCATAATTTTTTTCCTTCAATCGACAGAAAATAAAGTTTTTATGATCATATTAGTTTTTTGTCAAATTCTATCGTTTGGGTTTTACATGAGTCAAGATTAACGAAAACTTTTTATTCAAAACTAAACGTCATATTTGCCGCTCTGACGTCACTTTAACGTAAATATCGACTTCAACGTTAAAATGATCTCCACAAATTATACATTATTTCAAAGACATTTTTAAATGAAATTATGATGAGGAACAAGCAAATCGATACTTGTTGACTGAACAGAACGATTTAAGAAAACAGTCTGACGGACGTGAAATCATGGTTCATCAAAAATGGACGTCAATGGTCGTGTTTGAAGGTTTGTAGAGAAAAAAAGTTACAAAAAAGTAAAATACGCATTCTATGAGGAATAGGCTGATTTTATATTAAACAAAATGTCGAAACGAATTACAACTTCAAATTAGGCGCATTCCACCTTAACTTGACTAAGAGTATAAACTTACTGTGTATGTAGAGCTTCATTCAGATACAATTAAAAGTCATGTTAACAGTAATTTGTAGGGGAAAAAAACTCCTTTATGAAACAATACCTGTTTTAGCATCCGAAACTCCGTACTCTCAAATAATTACTTTAAAAATTATGTTTGGTAAATATCAAATGGTGTATCAAAATCCCTGGTGAAATAAAATTGGTTTCACCTAGCGTAAATTATATATATGTAGCGTAATATATACGTTGTACATACGAAATTATGATTCATAGTTAATAATATAACAGTATTTTGTAAAAAGATGAGATGGAACTTTCCGCAAAGCTTTATCATCTCCTTGACATTAAGGTGTAACTATTTGTACTGAACTTTGTCTCAGTTAAACACCATTTGCTGTGTTGCCAATATCTTTAAAAATGATTGAAAATATTTTATCATTAGAACAACAATCTTCACGAGTAACGTTTCTAAAAATAGACGACACATTTCCAATATTGAACATATATACAGTGTCATGTTACTAAATATAGAGCTAAAATTTCCAGATTTGACAAAATTAATTGCGGTAACTATAAATAACGTTTTGTCGCTTGCTTTATTCCACAGGTGCCCGTCCAGTCTTGGTGCCCATATGGGTGCCGCCTCCTCAAAAAAATAAAAAAAATAAAAACACTGTTTTAAACCTAAAACGAAAAAAAAAGTTTTTGAAAAAATTTTTTTTCCCTATATATACTCTTATATGGAAAAGGTGCATGTGTTGCCGTAACGCTATGGAGGTTTACTAGGACACGCTGTGGAACAACCAAAATGTCCAGTTCAGTACCAATGCAAGCTACCCTGCTGCAATTTACACGTCATGCATTTATAAAATAGTAAACAATCCTATTCTACCTAGTAAACATCTTAAAAAACTTACATTTAAATTCAGACAAGCCAAATTGTCTAGACACTTGCAAAATAACAGTGACGACCGCCATTTTGTTCAAAACGAAAGTAGAAAACCTTTTCCGTTGTTTACGTCTTAGAATTTAAATGAAAGATTATTAAGGCTGTTTACTAGGTAAATAGGATTGTTTACTATGTTATAAATGAATGATGTGTAAATTGCAGCAGGGTAGCTTGCATTGGTACGAACTGGACATTTTTGTTGTCCACAGCGTGTCCTAGTAAACCTCCATAGCGTTACGGCAACACATGCACCTTTTCCATATGAGTATATATAGGGAAAAAATTTTTTTTCGTTTTAGGCTTAAAACAGTGTTTTTAATTTTTTTTTTTTTTTTTTTTTTGAGGGGGCGGCACCCATATGGGCACCAAGACTGGACGGGCACCTGTGCTTTATTCAGGCACAGACACAGCAGACGTTCTTTGACAGGACATTAATTATATTTGTATTTTTCTCTGGCCTCATGCCGTTTATAAAATCAATGCATATGTAGAGCTATATGTGCATATAATTTTGTATGTATATATTTGTGTACAAATGTCTATATTTCTCTTAATAGGCTGTTATATCTTCGTGACTATTTCTAAATAATTGATATTTACATGCTTTGTAATTCAATAACTTTTGGTCATTTCCATATATGGTATATAAGTACCTATATGAATGTGTATACATGTATGTAAATATTTGTGTACACGTGTCTATATATATCGTAACAGGCTGTTATATAAAGTGGACGCAACTTGACCCCGATGGTTGACCTTTGTACATAATGAGGCACATCCTATTATTGAAAAGCAGTAACGCAAAACGAGCTGTATGAGAAAGTGGAAATATAAATTTGTGTAATTATAAATTAGTGTATTGGAAAGTTTTAACTGATCAAAATGTAGGTATACCTACTTTAATACTGCACTGTATACAAACTAATTCCATATAAATATACATGGCTACCCTAATCACCCTTTATTTCTACATTGAACTAATCGATATGAATAATCAGCCGAAGGTCAACCATCGCAGTCAAGTTGCGACTACATATTTCCGTGACTTTCTTTAAATAGTTGATATTAACACGTTAGGTAAATCAAAGTCACAATATCTTTTAATCATTTGCAGAGCTATATTTATAGGTTATTAGCTTTGTATCGGGAAATATGCACGCCAGTTCTTTAGCGGGAATATTGCGCGACTTTAGGAGCGCAATATTCTTCCGCTGAAGAACGAGTGCATATTTCCCGATGCAAAGATAATAACCTTTTTTATTACATACGCATTTACACTTAAAATATTATGTAAATATCATAAATATGTTCAATAGCCTGAACAGGCTTGACAATACTGAACTAAATAGAAAAAATAGTGCAACAACACACACTGAAATACGTCACGCACCCGATATGAAATTCAGGCGTCAGTGTATGGAAAAATATTGACGTTTCCGGTACCAGTGTAACTTAACGGGGAATAGAAACGAGTATGTAATAAGTATATTATATATGTATGTAAATAGTTGTGTACACATGTCTCTGTTTCTCTTTATAGGCTGTTATATCTCCGTGACTATTTCCAGATATTAAATTGATATTAACATGCGTTGTAATTCAACGTCACAACAACTTTTGGTTATTTTTATGTATATAAATACATCTGTAAATGTGTATATATGGTTGTACATATTTGTGTACACGTGTCTGTATTTATCGTAACAGGCTGTTTTCTTTAAATACTTGATATTAACACGTTAGGTATATCAAAGTCACAATAACTTTTGGTCACTTTTCAAACCAGTTACACTAGTAGAAGTTCTTCAAGCTTTTACTCAACCATTCCTCTTCACTGGAATATGTTTTTTACGCTATTGTTTCTAGTATTAGTTATTTTTGTTTTCTGTTTTCCTGCTTGTTTATATTTTTGTTTTTGTCCAACTTATACAATTGTCTTGTCTACGGTGAATACTGTTATGTCTGCTTGTTCTGTTACCCTTTATCTTTGGTCGCATATCTCAAGTAATCGGCTGTACATCTTACCCAATGGGTAATGATCTAAACCTCTATAGAGCGGCCATAGGGTTATTTTACGGTAAAGTTCAAAAGCTTTTCAAGAAAGAAAAAATGTACATGCACTTTTTTTGCTCTGACTTGCTAATTATTTTCTTTACATCTTGCATTACTTCGCTTAAGAAATTATATCACATTTCTACATATTGTTTTCTAAACATAGAATTTGCATTTCTGTTATTTACTCTAGTACTAATGTCTGGTGATGTTGAACAAAATCCAGGCCCTCTAAATAATGAAAACAAAAATCCCAGTATATCTATTCTTCACTTAAATATTAGATCTTTAAGAAATAAAATTGAATTTATACAAGATAACCTCCTTGATTTCGACATACTCTGCTTCACAGAGACACATCTTACTGACATTGTTGAAAATGAAAAAAATGTTTATTCAAGGTTATAAGAATTGTTTGTATCGTCGAGATTCTACCGCACATTCAAGTGGAATTTTTGATATACGTTTCTGAAAAAAATAGTATATTGCCGAAAACTAGAACTTGAAAATCCTTCAGTAGATGCTATTTGGTTAGAAGTTAAATTAGGTATTATGTCTTTTTTACTGTGCTGCGTTTACCGACCGCCAAATAAGCCTGTAGCATTTTGGAACGATTAAGCGGTAATGCTAGACAATGCTTTAGATATGAATGAAAACTTAATTGCCGTTGGAGATATAAATGAAGATCAGTTTAAACATAATTGCCACTTAAAACAGATCATGCTTTTATATAATCTAGATAATGTAGTCAGAAATCCGACACGGGTCACGGCGACCTCATCTATCATGATCTACACTTATAGATCCAATTCTAGTTTCTGATGGTTTATCGTGTCTACACAGTGACGTTTTCACAGTTCCTGACAATATCAGTGATCATAAAGCGACTTGTGCATTTTTCAAAGCCCCGTTTTCTTGTCAAATGTCCAATAAAAGGAAAGTATGGTTATACAGTAGAGCTCACTTTCAGTCCCTAAATAACTATATTGCAAATGCTGATTGGTCGTTTCTTAACTCTATTAACGTTAATGATGGTGGTGCAGTTTTATTTACTGAAAAACTATTAGATTATATGAAAAAGTGTATACCATACAAAGAAGGCACTATCAGACCATACGCCACACATCATGGTATGATTCAACCATAAGACTGTATTCTCGCGATAGACAAAAATCCATTGCAGTTTCTACCCATAATACAAACCATTGGAATACTTATAAAAAATTAAGAAACAAAGTGAACAATTAAAAAAAAAACATGCCAGGGAAACATTTTATGTTAATTTGGAGGACAGCCTTGTCGATTTGAATACAAACAATCAAAAACAATATTGGAAGCTTCTGCGTAGTTTTCTTAAAACTAAAATATTTCCAGAAGTTATCCCCCCTTTGAAAACTTGTAATTCTGACGGCACAGAAACGTACCACTTCTCTGACTCTGAAAAAAGCTAATTGTCTAAATGAATACTTTGCATCAATATCACACCTTGACGACATTGATGAAGTGTCATCGCATATGCCCGATTATACAGATGCTAGTTTATCTACTATAGAAATACAAGAATCAGAAATTCAGGACATAATTAAAATCTTAGATATTAATAAAGCGGTCGGTGAAGACCTAATTAGTCATAAAGTATCGAAAAATATTTGCAAAACAATTTCCAAACCTCTTTGCACATTATGCAATAGGTCTTTGTCAGAATGTGTTTTTCCTGAAATTTGGAAATTAGCAATTGTAATGCCACTTTTTAAGAAAGGAGATAATAAATTGACTTCTAATTATCGTCCTATTTCACTTTTAAGTTGTTTAGGAAAACTTATGGAAAGAATTCTACACAAACATATGTATAACCATTTGGTAGCTAATCAACTTATTTACTCTAAACAATCCGGCTTTTTGAAAGGACATTCTACAGTTTATCAATTATTAGATACGTACCATCAAATTGTTCAATCTCTAGATACCAAAACTTATACTTGTATTGTATTTTGTGACATCTCTAAGGCCTTTGAAAGAGTTTGGCACAAAGGTCTCCTTTATAAACTAAAACTAAATGGTATCAAAGGAAATTTGTTCAAATGGACCAAGAGTTATCTTGAAAACAGAACTAGAAAGTTTTTGTTGGCTCTTCTTTATCTGAACCTCTCAGCGTCAATGCCGGGGTGCCCCAAGGCTCAGTCCTTGGGCCCCTTTTCTTTCTAGTATATGTTAATGACATCATTGAGAATGTGTTATGTATTGCACGTCTTTTTGCGGATGACTCTTCTTTAGCGTGTACTACATCTTCTTTGACTGATCTTGAAGGAATTGTTAACCATGATCTTGCCATGATAAATGCTTGGTCTAAAAATGGCTTGTAGATTTTAATCCGAATAAAACAGAAGCAATGTTTTTTACTTTACAACAAAATATCAACAAACCATATTTGCCATTTGATAACGTACCTGTTAGATTTGTTGAACGACATAAACACTTAGGTTTAACACTAAGTTCAAATGGAAAATGGCATGACCACATTGACCAAATAACTACATCAGCTTCAAAATTGTTAGGCATAATGAGAAAATTAAAGTACACTATTAATAGACAGACTCTTTATCAAATATATATATATATCTTTCTTAAGACCTGTTTTAGAATATGCTTCTGTAGTGTGGGATGGTTGTACTCAGTACGAAAAAGAAACACTAGAAAAAAATCAACATGAAGCAGCCCGTATTGTAAGTGGACTTACCCGGTCTGTCTCAATTCAAAATTTATATCAGGAAATTAATTGTCTCTCACTATCTGACAGACGATTATATCAAAAACTTTTAATCACATTTAGAATTCGTAACGGTGATGCGCCCGAGTATTTGAATAATATTTTTCCAAACATTGTCAACAATTCTACACATTACAACTTAAGAAACGCTGAAAATTATATAATCCTCAGTCGAAGAACTCAATTATTTTCTAATACCTATTGATATATGGAACAATTTGAGTCCTGAAATAAGAGCCACAAACACCTTATCAAGTTTTAAAAGATTATTAAAAACGACCGTTTTTCCAACTACAGAAACTCCAAAATGGTATCTTGTAAGAGAAAGAAAATTTTCTTTAATTCATGCAAGGCTTAGAAACGCGTGCAGTAATTTGAATTTTCATTTATTTTGCAACCATCTGTCTCAGGACTCAATCTGTTCTTGTGGAGAAGATATTGAAGACGTTAAACATTTTCTTTTCACTTGTACGAAATATACAAATCAAAGGATTAAACTTTTCCACGATATAAGGCAATTTCATCCTTTAAATACAAATCTTCTTTTAGTTGGTAATTCCGAATTGTCATATGAAGACAACTGCAAAATATTCTGTTCAGTCCAGCATTACATAAAATCAACCAAACGCTTTTGAGACTCACCATATTTTGCAGGCAATACTATTCAATTTTTTATTATTGACAAGACCCCAGTTGTTTCTTTTTTATGTTCTTTTTCCCCAAATGTAGTATATGTATGTTAATGCAATTGAATTGCATCTTTTTTGTACTCTTACATCTTTTTGTACACTGACTAGTTGTACTCTTACACCTTTTTGTACACTGACTAGTCACAAATATGTTTGTCTATATAAGTCACATGTACTCGTTTCTCTTTTTTTAAGTTCTTTTTTCCTAAATGTAGTACATGTTAATGCAAATTAATTGCATCATTTTTACTCTTACATCTATCTATACATTGCACTAGTCACAAATGTGTTTGTTTATATAAGTACACATGTACTTGTACCTTATACATATTTCAACTCTTTTTTTTTCTTTCCTTTTTTTTGTAGCTATGACATTGTAAATTTATTATTTACCACACATGTATAGTAGACGCAACTTGACCCCGATGGTTGACCTTTGTATTATAATATATGATGAAGCACAACCTATTATTGAAAAGGTATGTACGCTTCATCTTTTTGCATTCATAAATTCAAATTTTACGTACATTTATCGTGATATAGATTTACTGCAGTGGTGTAAAAAAACACGAGCTGCACGAGAAAATGGAAATATAAATTTATGTAAATATAAATTAGTGTACTGGAAAGTTTTAACTGATCAAATTTAAGTATGTATACTTTGATACTGCAATGTACACAAACTAATTCCATACTCTGAACAATGCACGGCTTCCCTTAACACCCCTTATTTTCTACAATGAAATAATCTGTATGAATAATCAGCCTAAGGTCAACCATCGCGGTCAAGTTGCGACTACTATACTTGATTAGTTGTCATTGTTGTAAATTAAATATTTAAATATTTGCATTAGGGAAGACCCGTTACTAATGTTGCGAGAACTTGTGGGTCGACCCTTTTGCCTATTATATGTACAATTGACGTAGTTATCTGTTTATATATGTATATATTGGCAATAAAATATGTTTAAACTAAACTAACAACAACGTGCTGTCTGCTTTTTCATAGTTTGTATATTCTAGACAATTTAGTTTTATGTGACTTCAAAAAAGGTTGAATTCGTAAATGATAAATTTATATGGTGACATAGTCTGATCATCGACATACATGTCTTTCAAAATTGTGCACATCACAGCGAATATTTCTAATAATTACGAACAATCGGACGAAAATCGATCAAATCGAATGTTCTACGTTTGGAAGAGAAAGAAATATAAATCGTATAAAACAATAAAAAATATATATTATCGTTTTCGTTTTTTCTGCAATAATAAACTATTATTGAATAAATTTGTACTTTTGATATCCCCAGCTAGTCATTTGATAGAGAGTCATTTGATAGAGAGATATTTGAACTATGAAGATAATGAATAGAAAGGGAGTGTTCGCATGAACACGTTTCTATATTTTTCAAACGTTTTGGTTTTTAAACAGATAGAAATCTAACAAAATATTTCTAAATACCGAGAAAATCGTCACTTGTATAACATAAGTCTGACTGCGGTGGCGTATGTGAACAAAAACAAGTGTGTAAAACTGAGTAATTTTATGGCATTAGTCTGGCAGCAATCTAGTCACCGTACATCTACTGTAACCAATTAGATTAGGTGCATTGTATACGGGTATACAACATGAAAAAGTGATAGGTCATGTAATGAGCCAGCTTGATTGCACTTTGCAATTAATTCTCAGTATCAATTTTAGTATATACTGATGTTGCTTTTTTTTCAAAACCTATGTCATTTTAGTTTATCTGAAAACAGCAATTTTCATTGGTTTGGAACCAAAAGGAACATGTTAATGTTAAAACAAAAAAGCTCACGTAGGATTAGGTCTTAAAGTCTTTAAATAAGAGAAGACTTACCAAATATTATGAAAGTATTAAAATTAATAATGACGGTATATAAATTGTGTTCTTTGGTGTAAATAAATGACGAACTACATTTGATGAAAACAGTTTATCATTCGACAGGGTTCTTTGTTTGTGGCTTTTCCTGTTGGACTTAAAATTCCGTCCTTGTTTCCAACGTTTGGAGAAGCGGAAACAGTGTGCGTCTGTATGGATAAAGCATCGTGCTGCTAAGAGAGAAAATAGTCTGCACATGCTGGGCGTTCTAAATATAAGCTTAATATGGAACAGTTACAGAGAATGAATAATCTATTCTTTAGCTTTGAGTAGTTGAAGTATTTAAAGTATCCATAGTACGTATATACAGTATATGTTATAAATTTACCGTAACTGGGAATAACTGGAATAACTGAAACGTCATGTAGCGTTGGTAACAAATTATAACTTTCATGTTGTTGAAACATAACTATGAAACAGAACGTCAAATTAAAATTAAATACAAGGAAAACATAGCTGAAAAAATATTTTTCTCTCTAAATTTAGGAGTATGTTGCCCCGTTAAGAATAGAACTGTAATGTAATCTGTAATATGTATTCTAAAGAGAAAAGGCAACTTTTAATACATGTAACTCAGTATTTTTAAAGATGTCTAACATTTGTGCCAAGTTTCTTTAAAATCCTTCAAGCAGTTCAAAGGTTACAGAGCGAACACGAAGCATAGTCATATGACCTTTGACCCCTAAGTGTGACCTTGACCTTGAAGCGAGCCATACAGAACATGCGCTCTGCACGCTGTCTTGATGTGGTGAACATTTGTGTCAAGTTTCTTTGAAGTCCTTCAAGGGTTCAAGAGTTACAGAGTGGACACGAAATTGCTAATGGACGGACGGATAGTCAGACGGACATCGGCGTCATAATATAATACGTCCCTTCGGGCGTATAATAAGGGGAAAAATTGGTCCCAGTGGGGCTTGAACCTATGCTACCTTGAAAAATTTAAGTCAACAGTAGGGGTATGGTAGGAATTGAATACTCTTCAAAAGGAGGTACACTATTAGGGATCAAATACCAAAAGATTTCAAGGATTTTATTGTATCATCCATGATGGAAAGGAAAATTTCCATGAATACTTTTATGCAGTACTTAAAATTTACATTTCTTTAGATTAACATTTTAAAAATCTGGGACAAATATATATTTGTTAGGTATTGTATATACCAGAAAGATTTCAATGATGTGATGGTTTCGCTTTTTTTATGGGTTTAAGCCACAGGCCACAGTTTTGGTCACTAAGCCACTTTCATCTTTGTGTGGTGGGGAAAGACCCCATGCATTCCCTATGGATATCATTGTAAACGCGGTGGATACTTTGTACATATTCTTATGTCCATCTGAATGATTTTTCTACATAAAAATAGTTACCATCCTTGTTGCCGAGGGACAAATGAGGAGAAGTCAACACATTAAATGAACCACTCAGCAAAGAAGCCGTATGCTAATGCGTACCTTCCTTATTTTTATTGAGTAAACACACTTCCATTGGTATCGTCATCTTATCATTTCTGAGTCTACAAACTTGTCATAAGTTATTATTTTGGAATACGAAAATAAACGGTAAAATCTAAATTCTCCATTTTTATGCTAGGTGTCTTTGACTCTATTTTCCCAACAATCATGCTCGATTTTTAAAATTATTGTCTATAGTTTTTCTTTTAATGCAGTTCGTTTCTTTTTGTTTATTTGTCTGTACTTTTAAACTTCAAATAACCAAGAAAACATAGATCGCCAAATACTTTTGTTTGAAATCACGAATATGTTTCAATATGACTGGTTATCATATATCTAAGTTCAGTTCAAATGCTTAATCATGTAAGTATCGCAATTTATTTTTGTAAAAGGTCTGTTTAAGCAAAATATATTTAATAAATATCCATAGGGATTGTTTTTCATAGCTTTTATTATCACTCTTTGCGACAACGTTTCGGCCAAATGCCTTTATCAAGTCACTTGCTTATGACTTGATAAAGGCCTTGGGCCGAAACGTTGTCGCAAAGATAATCAAAATAACCATTTTTATCGAAGTTAACACGATTTTGGTTGCAAATATTTGTTATCTTTCATTTCTAATAACAACGATATTAAACGAAGCGTAAATGCAAAGGTCTTCCGATAAAAGTACATATTCTGTCTTAAATGCGATATTCTAAAAATGTGTCCTCTGAACCAGTAGGCCAAAACAAGCTAGTTCTTCGACAATATCATTCATACATCTAAGATACTACACGTAGAATCAATTGATTGAGTTTGTACGTTTTTAAAAGTTTTATCATGTTCACATATAGCATTTGCATAACTATTTGCAAATTAAACTGTTTACAAGTAAATGTTTGTATTTATTTCCTGAACGACCCCTTCGGCCTCCATCCATTGATCACCTTAAATAGTTTTGAGATATAAAACCAGTTCATTAGAAACGGTTCCTTTTTCAGGTCGTCTGTTGTCAAGCTTCTGAAATATTCACCATCAAGTTGATTCTGTTCACAAATTTCGGCTAGTTTGGAAAGTGCACAGTTATTGAGGCACTCTACAATTTCATCAACAGTATAGTTATAAAACGTAATAGTACCATTTTCATCACTTGATTGCACATTTTCATAGATATGTTCAGTTTGGAGATGATTTGGAACTGATAGCTCTCTTGAAGGTGGAGTAGGTACAGAATAAAGATGTTGTTTTATATCTGGTACGCTGAAACTTTTCACCTTTTTTGGTGTTCTCCATCTAGGAACGCTGTAGTTACCCTCAGAGGAGTTTTCATTTGAATTAATGATTTCCGTCGTCACTAATTTGTTGCATGTCGGAACGCTGTACAACGGTTCAGAGGAATCTCCAGCTTTATCTTTCACAACTTTTGTGTAAAGATCTTCTGCTGTACTTTCTACCTTCATATTTCCACTACACACATTTCTGTGAAAATAACCGAAAGTGACTTGCTTGTCTTTTGATTCTGTGTCTGAGTTATTTGTGATATCAATATCCGTGCGTTGACCGCGAAATTGTAACCATTCGAATGGTCGATCATAATCAGCCTTGTCACCTCCAATGTCCTTGCTTTTGTCGGACTGCATTCCCGAATCTTGCTCTTTAGAGAAAAAGACAGATGTTCTGTTTTCAATATTTTCATATAGGTGCATGGTTTCATTTGTACTTGGGATAGTTTCATAGTCGCATTCTGCCCATTTAGAAGGAGGTACGTAGTAGCTATCATCGGCCTCTGTACCATTTTGTTCTTGTAATTCAGTTCTAACCTGTGTGTTTGAATTTTCTACGCCGTTGTTTGTTACAGTCGTATTTGGCTTTTCATTCGGTGACATGTGTTTCT
The DNA here is from genome assembly GCF_021730395.1 of Mercenaria mercenaria. Taxonomy (NCBI): domain Eukaryota; kingdom Metazoa; phylum Mollusca; class Bivalvia; order Venerida; family Veneridae; genus Mercenaria; species Mercenaria mercenaria. Next base: position 70,902,915 of record NC_069362.1, read on the forward strand.
TTGATATTTTTGCATATAAATCTGAAATACATTCTCCGTGTGCAGGTGTGTAGCAGGACTGTGTCCATTGTGAGGGAGGTAGATAATCATCGTCATCATTGTGATCACCTTCTGTCTCAAAAGGCGTTTTTGCAAGTGCTTGACGTTTCGCTTTCTTAGATTCATACTGTGAACTTACATTCATAGTGTTATTTTTGAAAGACTTTCTGGAACCAGAAGTTTTCATTTTTTTTACAGGCTCAACTTCTTCTGTCTTCTCAGCATCACTGATATCTTCAAATAGTTGGCAAGGAGCACGCAAATTGACATAATCGTCTATTTCATAACAATCGTACTTAAGTTTTGGAACAGAGTATATGGCAGACGGATCTTCTTCTTCTTCTTCTTCCTTGCTTAAACTAATCATTTTTTCTACACGTAAAACTCTGTCATTTGTGTAAATCACTTCGTCTGTAAGCTCTGAATGCGGCATTGAAGTTCTAATATTGTCAAAATCGAAGATATTTTTATCTTTGTTATACACTGCAGCTGTACATATTCCATTATTGTGAAACGCGTGATTCTCGTGTTTTATCGTATCTAACTCGTCTGAGAGTATGTCAAACTCACTTTTTGAACTTGTGCTTGATCCGAGGTCCTCTTTTTCCTCCGGTATATAACTGGTGAATGAGTGACCAGTGGGAATTTCTTGACCGGTAGATGACCAGAATAGGCCAGAACGACGGGACCATCTCTGCCTTAAACCTATTTTACTTTTGAGCGTTCCGTGATTAGTTGTTATTGTTACATGCTGATTATATGGCTGTGGAACAGATTTATCCGCAGTATTGAAACTCTCTGAATAAATCCTGTATAATTCCTCGTGAACTTTGTCGAAACCTGCTTTAGACTTTTTCGCAACATACTTCAGATAATCCGGGAAGTTCTGGATAGGTCTCTGAAAGAATAACAGATTATTTAAATACAACAATTCCACTGTGATGTTTTGCTTCTGATAATACAACATACGTTGATATGAGCAAAATACAAAGAAACTAGTATTTTTTTTAGTATTTACCTGTCTCTGTTGACTTTCTGCTTTGCTAATTTTATTCATTATGTCCCAAATATGATAATTTGTTATTCGCTATACTTGTCTGAACTATTGATTTACTGTTTCTTTTATAGTGTAGAGGATACTTGAACATGTTGTGTGAATTAAGCTCGCCTGATCAACAGTCTTTCGCTAGTGTTATACTATGTGACCATTTTGTGAGAACGTTCATGTCAGTTTTAAGTAAGTCATGTTTTGAAAATAGTTCCGTAGCAATAACATTTGTGATAATTTTTGCAAGTTTAATTTGAAAATATTCACATCTGTTTTTGAACCTTACATGTGAGAACAATCTCAGGGTTTTTGGGGGCAATGCAAGGTGTCATTAATTAGAGTTTGTGATTACTTGTGTATGGACTTAGTTTAGGTGTTTCTGAAGTAGACAGTGTGCTATATAAAGGTTGTTTTGCACACTTTCTGTTTAAAGAGACAGGAGATAAAACAAAGAGGACCGTAAGAGATGAATGGAAGAATAGAAAAACTATACACGGTAAATTTAAAGCACTTAAAGATACATTGAACAAAAGAATAAGCAGCAGGCGGGCGATCCAGTATCGATATATTCAAATCCCCCTACTTAAAACACGATCGGACGTGAAATCAGTACACCACTATATAAAGATATAATCACCATCACTTTATTCTGACTAATTGAAAGTATATTGATCGTCAATCCCGGAAATGAGTGTATGTATACTGATTTGGTGTTATTTAAAACTGTTTGCTTAAGTGTCTGAAATATCAAAATAGTCATAAATTGTAATGAATAGAATATTTTATCTAAGAATTGATAAAAATCACGCTGCATGCATCATCAGCATCATTGTTTTCACAATAGAAGATATATATAGTAATTCAAGCACAAAATAAATATTAGTAATTAAATCATAACCGCAAGTCATTAATTATACCTTTTATACAAACAGTATATAATATGTGTGCATGTTAATTTGATACAAATGTTATAAACGCATCTTAACAACTATTCGAGAGAACGTGTGTTTGTGTAAGGTTTGTATTTATATGAGCCGCGCCATGAGAAAACCGACATAATTTCTTTGCGACCAGCATGGATCCAGACCAGCCTGCGAATCCGCGCAGTCTGGTCAGGTTCCATGCTGTTCGCTAAAGGTTTCTCTAATTGCAATAGGCTTGAAAGCGAACAGCATGGATCCTGACCAGACTGCGCGGATTTTCTCATGGTGCGGCTCAATTATAACGTTCATTTTGTGTGTATTATTAACCATATTTTTTAAGAGAGTGTATACGACGGAATCAAAATGATCGGGTTTGTCGTTTTCATTCTAAATTTATCACGTTTTCAGTGAAATGTCTAGCGTTTAGTGGCTTGTTTATTTCTTGGAAACTTGTTTATTTCTTGGAAACTTGTTTATTTCTCGAAAGACTGATTGATATTCATCGAACAGTTAACACATAATCGTGTGATGTTGTTGTGGTCAAAATAGCTCTCAAGGGCATTATATTACGCAAATGTTTATAAATAACACTATCTCTGTTATCTTTACGCAGATATTTTCTAATTTTATTTGTATATATTTGTTATTTTTATATTCTATTTCTTCCCTGAAAACTTAGTCAGTTAATGCCTCCCTCTCAAATTCATGTTTTGTTTATTAGCGTATACATAAGTGTTTGAGTAACTTGCGACAACAATGTATACAAGTAAAGAATTAATTAACATTGAATAAATTCAGTAAGAAAATACACTCATGTAAGATCCTCTATGTATTTCACCAACATCTGTAAAATTCAAGTATTAAGACTGTCCACATTTTCCTTTCAGATAATTCACTCAAATGGGTATTTATCAAAATTATGTAAATTTGTATTATGTTGAAAGAATAGGCCTATTTACGCCGTTTCATTGAAATCAATGATAAATAGAATGAAAAGTTGATTGCTTCGATGGAATCTTAAAAGTTTGGATATTTAAGCAGTGTAGTTTATAAAACTTCTAGAGTATATGTTTTATTAAAGTTGGTATTTAATGCATGAAAACCTGTGCGTAAACATGTTTCGTGAACATCGGCATGTATTTTCTAATTAGGCCTAATGTTGATTTGAAAGTGACACATGACAAGTACAGTACATTATTACTTAAAATATATTTCAATTTTGACTAAGTTGCGTTCAAAATGTTGAATTAAATTTTACTCCTCCAAAATACTTGTTACCGCCGAACCGTGTAGAACTAATTATTTTACGAATCTGTAGGGTCTAGGCCTAGGGCTATCGGATAAAACACTTCTTAATATTCAATAAAGAAATTGTCAATATAGTTTTGATATTTCCATACTTCAAAATGCTGTTGTTAAATGAACACAAGACTGGGTTTTTTAAATGCATAGAACTCATTTTAATAAGATATTTAGCTTATTTAAGAAGGCGGGCTGACAACATGTCAGATCTTCGAAAAATACTTAGCATCCGCAAGCGATAAACCGTTTACAAATCTTGTTAGGTGCCAGAGATACCTCTTCCTTCCACATTAAAATGTAAATAATGAAAATTTTATCCATTGCGGATATTCTAGCATAAAACTGCTGTTCTTGTCACTTTTCGGGGGTGTTTTAACAGGACAGAAAACGTGTGTTAACAGAGAGATTCTCGCGCTCGCGTGCTGTTATAACACCTTTTTATATATGCGCGTTCCGTTGCAAAGCGTAAACGTCATTCGGCCCAAAAACGGATAATTCAAAACGAAATGACGTCAACGTAAGAAAACAACTTAGACATTCCCGCGCATTTCATGGAAATTTAATGACGTTGTGTGACATTGTATTCTATCAGATTTTACGCGTTTTATGCTAGAATAGCGTTAGCGCATGTTCATTTCGTGTTATAACATTTGCAGAATTCCTCGAGATTCTGCAGATGTTATAACACGAAAAAACGTGCGTTATCCTTACATTGTTTATTTCTCTATTTTATAGCAAAAGCCACGGTTTTTCTAGCATTATACTGTATTTTACATATAAATGACGCCATCAGTGACGCCACAACTAGAAACGCTAGCAACGTTATTTTCACAATGACGTTCAAATACTTGTTTGTAGATTTAATAGCGTTATTTATCTATCAAAATGTTTGATTTAATGTTTTAGTATTTTGAACTCATTATTTTAGGCCATTTTGTACAGAAAGCCGTACCAAGTCCATTGTAAACAAAACCATTGCCGCATAATTTACATTATTCAGTTCAATTTCAAAAGTCATTGGCTATGATAACTGTTGTGAAACAGGAAATTCCCTTTACATAAAAAAATATCATATACAACTAATGACCCTATGTTTGAGGGCTATAAGACATGTAACAATAAAGATAAGAAGAACACCCGTCAATGGAAACGAATAGCTTGCTGATAGCTTAAAAGAGAATTGGCTCCCACTCTTGTTCTTAGCGCCTCCTCTGCGGCGCTGGCTCCTCCTCTTGGTCATAAAGACACATATGTAGGTGAAACCTGTCAACATATCACGTAGGTTATACAGTAATAAGAAATTATTTTCAACAAGATTCAAACGATGTCTTTGAAATCTCTGACTTTTGTAAATAAAGCGAAATATATAGACATATGTCCACTTTCGGTTTTGAATCAGTCTTATTTCACAACTTTCAAAAAAGTTCTCAAGTCAAGAAATGTCTTTGCTCTGCAGATCGATCTGCATACATAAAAAGTATAACCATTTCTGAGTGGAACTACGTTGCCCTTTTTTGAAATAAGGTCTTAAATTTGTTACAAAAGTAAAAAGTAAACTCACCCTCTTTCTTTGTTCACATTTCTCGTATAGCTCCGGTCATTAGCGCCGCCTCGGAAGTATCACTGGCTCTTTTTTTCCAACTCACCTCCATAAATAGAGGGAGCCGCTGTTTGTAAAATAACAATATATAAGACTGTATGACAGTACATGGTATTGGTGGTTTGGTGGGGAGGAAAGCGGAGAAAAGAAAACCTAAAAGTACCCTAGCCTATGTAGGAGCTAAAAGCCAATACAATGAATGGTTTTTGTTGTTGTTGTTGTTGTTGTTGTTGTTTTTTAAATCTACCAATAAAGTATAAACATACGAAATACTAAACACAAATAAAGATTTCCAGGCTGTGTGTAGGCAATATATGAGGACTTCAGCCAAGGTGTCGGCTTCGCTCATTTTTAAAGCAGCATCAAAGTACAAAATTCTGCAATACACTCAGAAATGGCACACCACATAAAAGAGAATGCAAAAGAAATTACGAGGATAACTTTTTACAACAGATTGAAACACCGTCATTAATACGTAACTACCAATATAATTATAATCTTGATCACATGCAAGCAAACATATGAAATACAAAAAGCATCAAAATCAAAGGTAACACATCTGCAAAGTTGTCATAGACAAAAAAAAGTTTTTGTTTTCCCACTGTTACCCAAAACGATATATTGCAAGACCTATAGAGTTCAGCTCTAAAATATTGATCTGGCAGGATTTAACACTCTCTGGGAATACATTTTAATTACAAGAAAACATTTACGTGCAAGCTAAACCTTTTGAACCAACTGTATCGGAATAAAGACAGTGCGTTTCAAAATAAATAAACCTATCATTAGTGTATTACCACTGTAAGTTTCCAAAAGGAATGTCAGAGTTTAAAATCAGTCCGACAATCTTAGATAGTTTGACCAAGTTTCAACATTTCGTATGACCCCTCGTCAATGGTATGAGAGACACAGCAAGTGAGTGTTGCAAAATCCACAAAATAGACTTTGGGGACTAACTGCGCCCCACAATGATGAAGGAGATTTCATGCTCAGTTTGTGTCTGACATTAATGAAGCCTTTAATGGAACCTCGAGGTACCTTGGTGATATTTTAAACATGGACAGCCTATATTTTTTAAAATGGTGGGACACATTTGTCCAGAAGAATAACAAAGCTGATACCTCCGATTTAGAAGCGTCTTTGTTAGACATACATTTAACAATTGTAAATAGTAATTTACAAACAAAAATATATGATAAAAGAGACGATTTCAATTGTGAAATTGTCATCTTCACCCACCTTGATGGGGATGTCCCTCGAGCGACATCACCGTATGTCTATATTTTCCAACTTATTATCCCCGCTGAAGGCGGAGGGATATAGTTTTGGCGTTGTCCGTCCGTCCAGAGCTATATCTAGGAAGTGGTTTGGAATATTTAAATAAAAATTCATATACATGTTCACCACTATAGGGAAATGTGGCACGTCAAGTTTCAGTCAGATTGCCTTAGTTACACAAGACTTCATAAATATGGCAATTTCTGCTTCGTAACTTGTGGCAGATTGTGACCTAGAACTATAAAACTTAAATTGAATTTAGATCACCGTAATGAGGTAGTGCACACACAAATTCGCCAGGATCTCATTAGTAGCTTATTGCCCTTTAATTGTTTAAAAATCAACATATTTGTACATTACAAACTAACCAGTTGATAAAATTTCATTAAACTTCTTTCATTTTTTTCCATACACATTGATAATCAACATGTGAAGTTGGGTACCCACACCCGATCACCCCACCATGCTGGTCACACATCCTCTTCCCACCCCATCCCACATTTTTTTCTTTTTCCTTGAAAATTTATCAACATGCAAAGTTGTACTCTCCCTCACTTCACTCCTCCACCCAGTTACCCAACCACCCCGATGATGTACCCCCTCCCAAACATTTTGTTTTTATTTTTCATCAGTATTCTTAGCGGTGAGTTATTTCATCGACACTGTCTTGTCTAACTTGAAAATAGGGTAAGTGCGAAGTTGGTATGCACTAAACGCGTTTAAACCCCTAGTTTTCTTTATATAGATTACTGACCGTTCCAAGGTGGTTCCCCTATTCTTAACTTGATTTTTGTCTGCTTATATTTTGTGTTGCGTATATTATCTTGTTAGTAGTTGGCTTTTCTTTCCTCTCTCACCCCCCCCCCCCCCTCTATTGCCCCCTTGCATTTGCGCCCCCGGGGTTTGAGTGGTTGGGTGTGGGGTGGTAGTGTGCACACTTCCGTGCTGTGAGTTTCGTTTTTGGAGGCTGCGTTTTTGGAACGTGGCATCCCCTGCTGAATTTTGTTGTTGTTGTTTCTTTTTATTCAAATTTCGGCATCATACTGTTTTTTTTTCTAAAATGTCAAATGATGCAAAATTTAAAATAGTTTCTTAAGCGTTTTAAAGATACTTATTAAATTAAAAGACTTGTTAAACGTTAATATATATTTTTGATAATAGCTTAGGAAAAAGTTAACAGTCACATTTATGTTGGATAAACAAGAACACGGGTAAACATCTTTTGTTAAGTAAATATGTATGTATGCATAACATGTTTTTATTTAGTCCAACATTTCTTGTTAGATGGGCTTGTCGCTCCATTAATCATGCGTTTACACAAACAGTTGAGGAACTTGAAGTCGTAGGTAAATTTGGAATGAAAACACATATTTGACAGTTTAAAATAAACTCACATAAAATGGAATTAGGTGATATTAATATAGAACATTCCGCTAATAAACGGCAGGCATCTGAGAACACTGTATTTACTGTTGAGAACCGTGGAGGACAACCGGGAAAAGACGAAGGATATTAAGAGCACTTGAGGTTTGACAACAAGCCAGGTGAAAGGAAATGTGATCAGCCGGAACATGCATTAAAACAGATAAAATGTATGGTCTATATCATGCTCACGATGATAATTGTTTTGTATATGGCAGTTATTGTCGTGATCATTATCATTGCTATACCTAAAAGCCAAGGTTAGTATACTATACTATCTAATTTAAAATCAGTCAGAAATATTTTATTCGTTTTCATTAAATGTAAGTGTCTTACATTTTATAATCCACTTACGGAATCGTCAAAAAGATGTGAAAATGCCACGAACATCCTGCGAACATGCCGCGAGCATACCTTTTCGCAGGAAGTATTTGCACGATATTCGCCGCTATGTGCAAACATGCCGCGATTTACCTGATATTAGTTTGCGGGATATTCACAGGAAGACTTATGATCGCGGTTTTTTCGCCAGAAAAAATCTTAGAAGATTGTAAACTTTTCACAAAGACCTTTGATTTCAACAGGCAATTATTGTAGATCAATTAATTCACGGAATCAAATTTGACAGAAAAGTAAGTGACAATTATACACAACCGATTTTTATCAGACATAGCGCAGGCTAAGCAGCACAAAAATCTCCTACCGACGGTATATCTCCCAACATTGTACCTTTGTTAGTTTCTTAGATTACCTCGAGGTTTTGAGCAAGACGAGAACCTTTTCCAAATAAAATCGTACGATGCCTTACACGTATAGCTAATAATTTATCAAAAATGAAGATTTCTAGGAGGTATTGATAAAGTTGTTGATAATGTATATTTAATTCATGCATCGTTTTCAATATTTTGACACTACGTCTAAAAATAAGAGAAATATTAATGCAAATGAGAAATGATGCGTTACACGTAAATATTTTCTAATTAAAGAAGGTGATGCTTGACACGAACGTTTCCTTTCTCATTAGTTTGATACAGCTTTTTCTTGCTTTTCACTACAGTTCTTATGTAGAAAAAGTTAGATTTGAAATTCCTAGTCTTCAATGAAACATCTACACTAATGTGAAACAAGAGCACTATATTTTGGAAACAGTATCTCTTTGTTAGAAATAATAATTTGGTCCTTTAAAAGTAGCAAAAGAGTTGGGGGACAGGTGAATGAAACAGTTCTCAAGTCTGACCAGTGTCTGTAAATTTTATTCCTTTGTGATAAAGCACTGAATGTGAAATCTAATTTTTGAAAAGAATAGGATTATATAGATAGTGGCATTGCACGACTTTAACTGAAATTTAGGTGGCGATATGCACTTTTCTGTTATAAAAAGGTTTGTATGAGATCCCTCAGGACAGTTGTTTTGCATTTTATATTTTAGCATAGACGACCTTTGCAAGAATGCGAAAAGCTAAACCGAGAGCAAGTCAGATCTCTGTGATCCTGAAAGAAAACACAGTAGAAAAGCACCGAGTCCCATTGTTGTCTTTTAGAGGTAAACGAAACAATACATATGAAATTTGTTATAATTATAACAGAACAAGTATATAAAGTGGGTCACATTGTATAGATCTATATTATGTATCATAAATAAAAAGCGTTGTGTTATTCTAATCATAAAACTTTATTCATTTGCCTTCATTTTCATGTAAAGATAAGGGGCAACTTTTATAATACAATCATTTAATTTGAAGGGAGAAATCAGACGTATAAACCATTGTTTTATCAGAAATGGTGATGCAAACGTACTGTTTGAATATTTTAGGTGCAGCGCCTATGACGAAAAAAAAAAGATTTAAGGCGGAAAATATCAAAAGAACTTAACACTGCACGGATTTACTCTGACGTGAACTTCGGTGCAGTTGTGATTCCAAACTGTGCATAATAATCCCCTAGAGCGGATGTGTGTCTAGGTTGAAAGGTCTACAGATACCCAAGACCTTGTGACACAGAGAAAAACATGTAAACCTGAGACTGGTGTTAAATTGTTTTGCTGCTTTGATTGTAGCAATTTTAAACCATCATTTTTCAAATGTTTTATCAGTTGATGTGAAGTCGAACTAAGAATGTAAAATATTATACTTAATTGAATGTCCGTGTAAAATAAGTGAACGCATCAACCTGTATTTTGCTTGATTACATGACGTTAACTTACCATGTAAACGGTAAAAAATGTCCATACTTTTTTTTATCAAAATCCCTGTGCACTTTTTCAGGGTTCAAAAGCATATCATTTTGAATTTCCAGTACAATTTTAGAAAAAAAGGAATTGTGTGAAGATCTCTGGAAGCATAGAATGCAGCAAAGCAAAACAATACCAGATTTGGTTTGTTTGAATCGGTTCATAAGAGGTGATGTAAATGCGCAACACCCCTTACGCAATCCCCCCTCCTCCACCTAGCAACAAATTAAGTGGAATGCTATTACAGAGATATTGAATGGACTCTATGATCCCAAAGGACCAGAAAAAAATAAAGACACAAATTCAAATATGGGGAGACTTTTTACGCCTGTCACATGGCACTTCAAGATTGCTGTCAAGATAGTTGATAAATTATGTAAGAAGATCCTCTGGAAGAATTGAATGCAACCAAGCAAAATAGTAGCAGGCTGTCTTCATGAGAGGTAATGAAAAGTGCAACACTCCTCATGCCCCCTAGCAACGGCTTAAGTGGAATTCTTTAACAGAGATATTGAATGGACTAGAATATAGAACAACACTGAATCCTAGTATACTGTATAAAGTCATATACTGTTTCTTATGTTTCAAACATTATAACAAATTATACTGATTATGACACCTTAAAGGCTCATAATGTCTTTGCCTATAATGTGGTTGCCACATGTTTTGTTATAAAAATAAAATATATTAATTTCTTTATAAAATTGCTTTCTCAAATATTTGTTAAAGGTTTGAATATTGATTAACACAACAGGAAACTATATTAAACTCATCGTTTTTATTACCCCTCCATTTAAGATTCTAATGGAATGAATTCATGTGCAGTAATGAAAGTATTGTTATTATAACCATGTAATTATGCAAAATCTCTATTTGGACAGCTGTTTAGTCTGATTTTAACATAAAAGTTAAATTCTTATGAATCTATCAACTACATTCTGTGTGCATGGAAAATATTAAATTAAAAATACCATTCTAATGTTCTTTCTATTAATTAAAAGATTTACACAGTGTCAATTAAACTGTTATTAGTAACAAATTCAGACAAGACACATGTTTATAATAAATATAAGATATTATCAGTATTAAAGTCATGCAGACATCTGTTTACCACCCTCATAAGCACATTTTCTCATGAAACCTTCGTCCTAATTTTCGCCTGTTACCATTATTAGACCAGTTTCATTTTTACATTTTAGGATTAGGTGTTCTTTTGAAATTAAACTTACACAACAATATACCTTTTTTTGTTATTTATAGTGTTTTACAAAAAAAAAACCTCCTCATGTATTTGATTAAGTATTTAAAGTGACATGTCTTCTGTTCTATTTCATGCACATAAATTTGATTCGTTTGAGAAAGAGAAAATGATGTCTTTACTGTTAGATAAAATGAGAACGATACATGTTAAAAGTAAGATATTGCAAGTTAGTAATGAATCACATTGTCGTTTCCAAAACACAAGACTACAAATTATTTCAGTCCCATTGCTTCTTGTAGTAGCATTTTCGTTTCTTTTCGTGCTTTTTCCATCCGCACACCTAAAGTCTCTTTTTGGACAGATTACCTGTTGAAGCTTACATCTCCTTTACTCCTTTGACCGCGTAGCATCTAACATCCTTAAGATTTAATTGTGTGTGTCCTGAATAAAAACAAGACTTATAAGAAATGTAAACAAGAAAAAGCAATTTTATTGACTGGTTTCTCATGTAAAAGTCGGTAAATTATTATCTTTATTTTCATAATGATGACGGAAAAGAGCAAGTGGAAGTTGATGATAACGGTATAATAATATATCATATCTGCTTTAGTTGTATCGCAAAGTGTTACTGCATTAGTTTTATAATAATAAGTACTTAAACTTGTCCAATAACAGATTCATCGGTGTATACTGCAAACACGTTAATTATATTAATCAAAATGAGCAGTCAAATGAACATGTATAACTTTCAATTTAATTCGTTTCTACATATATTGCTTGATTGTGAACTAGAACTACACCTACACAAATGGCACGTGGCATCCGGTATGGGCATTTTTGTTGTAGGCAACGTTCCTGTTAAATGTAAAAACATTAAATGAATAAAAAAATTATATAAACTGCATTATTAAAAAACATTCGTGTTAAACATCATCATCTTTAATCAGAAATTTACGTGAAACGCACCATTTTATCCATTTCATTAATATCTTTCATATTTGGAAACATAGTGTCAAAATATTAATATACGATATGATTTTTTGCATAAAATAAACATACATTGGCAAAGGCTTTAGCACTTCCTTCTTGAAATATTTATTTTTGACAAATTGTTAACTATACAGTACGTGTAGTTTTATTTCGAAAAAAATCTCGGCTCCCTCAAAACCACCAGGTAATCTAAGATACTAGCAAAACTATCATGTTGAGAGATATACCGTCGGAAAGAGATTTTTGTGCTGCTTAGCCTGCGCTATGTCTGATAAAACAAATGGTTACGTATAAATGTCACTTACCTTGCATTTTCCGTGAAATTTACCTCTTGGTCGCCACGTTACAGTGTTTCCCCCACACTGGAGTTCGCAGCAACTAGCTCGTAGCAAATCTGATTAGCATGTGGAAAGTGAGAACTAAACGAACATCCCGCGATCATTGTATCTATTTTATCAAAAGTGTTCGTGGCATGTTCGTAAGGGTCACGAGAATTGTATATTTTCGCAGTTTCAAAGTTACAACTTCGTACTCATTTGTCCAGTGAATGCTCAGAATATCACAATCAAAGTCTACTGATAGTTTTAAATGATTCAATGTTTAATAGAACATGGAGGACTACAAATGTCACCGAGACTTGCTTACTCAGGAAACTTAAATCTTAGATCCACGTCCTATCAGATTATTCTTAGTTGTTAAGCACGAGCGATTATTGCTACTTGAAATTTCAATAGTAATATAGTAAACGTAATCTACATGCTAAAATGTATTTTAAACTGATGGCATATTATGTGATGAAAATGTATGTTTGCATCCTAAATGAGATCTACTTTAATACATTTCAGATAACCATGCGAGTTTTTCTGCAAGGCTGATTGGCAACGGTTCATTTGTCGGTCCAAGTCAACGAATAGTTTTTAACGAAGTTTTAAATAATCACATGAATGGTTACGAAAACGTTTTGGCATATTTGAGGCACCGTTGAGTGGCGTGTATCTTTTCATTTATTTCATTGGAATCGACGGCGCCTATGGTAAAGTAGAATTGAGACTGAATGACAAAATAATCAATTATGCGATAGCGTACGGCATGTCAGCATCCTTTAGCGTCAGTGGAATTGATAATAATGTCACATTCAAGAGTACAAAGTGGGACGAGATAGCAAATGACATTTCCAGAAACATTAGATGCATAAACGGAAGAATTACAATATCCGGTATCACAAATACTGCGAACGTCCAGCAATCTCTTGATACCTGTCCATATAAAGATGGTGTTGTAGCTACAGGGGGCAATTCAACTGTCACGCATGTCCGGAAAGGAGAACAAGTATGGGTTCAGATTCCTGAAAATACAACCCTTAGTATCAGGCCAGAAGGAACTACCTTCACGGGTATTTTACTGTTCCGGAATTAAGATATTTTGGAATTGCAGTCTTCCCTGTAATATGTGCTCTCTTCATAATGTGTGCAGATACATATATATACATTGATATGATTCATCTGCGCTTGACAAATTGAGTTTAAAGATATTATGTATGTACATTGTATTCGCTAAGCTTGATACTCCTGAACTAAATATGTTTATGTACTATGTTCTTTATTTTTAAAAGATAGTAATTATTTTACAAAACAGACCGGGGGTTGAACTATAGTTTTGTATCAATATAAGTCGCTAGTCGCTAATTCATAAATTCTAATGGTTACATTGCGGACGTCTTTCAGTGTATATATTTTAGATCGGTCTTGGGACAAGAATAACAGTTAAACACAAACGTGTCTTCCTTGCACAGACATATGTTCATTTCAAAACGTGTTGAGTCGATAATTGCAGAATTATTTTGCAGTTTTTTTAGGTTTCGAGGTTTTGATAAATTTGAAACAGCTTTATTTAATTCGAATCGCCTTTAATGCATGTTTATTATCACAATGAACAAAACAGCTACGTACTGCAATGACATTTCATTGGTATATCAGTAAAAATTCAGTGAAATGGACCTGGAAATGGAAAAGCAATAATTTGGCATAGAGAGACAACAATGAATCAGTATAGCGTATTTTGTAGATCTAATCGGTGTATACATTGGAGATTTAATCCCCCGACTGTAGCAGAAGCTAATCATGTAATGGGCAAATATTAACAAGAATTAGCCTTTTTCATATTTTTTAGCGGTACCAAAGAAATACACGAAAAAAAAACATGACAACATCGCTTTTATTTCCTATTCACTTTTGTCAATAGTATTTCAAACAGGTCCTTGCTGACTTTCCAATCCATCAGGTTTCCGGTACACGTGACCATTTGAATTAACTCTAATTTCAGGCTTTGCTTCCGGTGAAAGTGTAAAATATCTCGGAACCGCATTATAGTTTTAATGATTTTGTGGAAAGACATTTACAGGGAAATGCCATCAAACATTTGGGCAAAGCACAAGAGAGCAACAAGCATTAAAAAATTAGTTATTCTACTCTTTTCCCGAATAAGGTATGGACGTAATCAGCTTTCAAAGTGACGTTCAGCTTTACAGGTGGAATTTCAGATTGAACTCAAGCATAGTTTATTTTTATCGGAGTTGTCGAACCTTCTGTGTAATAAATCCAAAAAAATGTAACAGTGTAAACATTTCACTCTAACTTACATTTTTATCAGTGATAACTGAATCGAAAGAAAAAATGGTATTGGACTAAGTGACTATTTCTTTTTGTTGTGTTTATATTTTATAGATTTCGTTGCTAACGAATTACCTCTTTCTTTCAGAGCGATTTGCACTGCACGTGTACAGGTCTGTCTGCGCATTGAAGATCAACGTAATGCTGTAGTGACTCTTTATTTAAATATCTTTACATATTTCTAGTACTGTTTTAGGTATAATTGACTATAATTTTAGGCAAAGAAGACCAAACACTCGTTTGAAACTGCAAACGTTCTGAGGCATGGAACATCGAGACGCCATCGTGACATATGTTTGACGTCAGTACTACAAAGCTTTTGCGTACGAACTTTTTCAAATAATTATGCAGTAATCTATACAATTGAAATGTTTGTTACATGTATAAAAAGTACAGTTTTAACATGTTTAACTTGTATCGGCCAGATAGTATAAAGTTTACGTTCATGTAAATGGAAGTAATCCAATACATAACAAAAGACTATAACACTCCATACTAAATGAATATCCTGAATCTATGTTACAAGTCGAGTAAAAAATGTCATGTGATGCATGATATACTCAATTTTTCCAACAGACACATCAATGTTTTGTGGAATTGTACTATTATTCAGTACAGTTCAATGTCAATTTACAGAATAGCATCTTTGAATAGAAAGTTCGAGCAATATTCATTTCTATCCTAAAACGTCATTGAAACATCATCGAAGCGAAACACAAATACTGTTCTGTAGCCACTTTAACGGAAATCTGTTTGAAATGTTTTCAAAAAAAGTTGTTATCTAATTGTCCTCGGTGACAGTTTCATAACTGCAGCCGACCCATTTAGAAGGAGGTACGTAGCTATCATCGGTCTCTGTACAATTTTCTTCTTTTAATTCAGTTCTAACAACGTTTGAATTGCATACGTTGTTGTTTGTGACAATTGTTGTGGGTTTGTCACAGTTAGATGTTTGTTTCTGTGCTACTGTTGCATATAAATATGAATTCGTTGCAGGCATGTAGCAGGACTGTGTCCACCTTGATGGAAGTAGATAGTAATCATCGTCATCATTGTGGCTACCAAGTGTTTCATTCTTTAGTTGTGAAAGTGGCGGACGTTTTATTATTTTGCATGGGCTTATATTCACTGCAGTTTTGTCACATGGTTCCGGAGTAATAAAGGGTTTAATATTTTTTGTAGATTTTACTTCTTTTGCCTTCTCTGCATCACTGGTATCTTCGAGTAGTTGGCAAGGGGCACGCAGGTTGACATAATCGTCTATTTCGTAAGAATTATGTGGCTTGTATTTCGGCTTTGGAACAGAGTATATCACAGATGGATCTTCACTTTCTTCTTCTTTCTTGCTTAAACTAGTCAGGTTTTCTACCAGTAAAACTCTGTCATTTACGTAAATTGCTTCGTCTGTAAGTTCTAAATACGGCATAGATAATCTGATATTGTTTACATTGAATTTATTTTTGTTTTTGTTATAGACAGAAGCAAAACATATTCCACCATTGTGGAATGCGTTGTTTTCTGGTTTTATTACATTTAACTCACTTGAGAGCATGTCAAATTCTATTTCTGTACTAGTCCTTGACCCGAGATCCTCTTTTTCCTCTGTTATGTAACTGATAAATGAGTGATCAGTTGGCTTTACTTGACCTGTAAATTTATCTGCAGGAGTTCGACTTTCTGAAAACATTCTGTATAACTCTTCGTGAACTTTGCCGAAACCAGCCTTAGACTTTTTTGCAACATACTTCAGGTAACCTGGGATTTTCTTTTTCGATTTCTGAAAAACGTTAGAAAAATATGATTACAGACTATATTAATTGAACTGATTCAACTGTGGTATTTTATAATTAATATGAAATGAACAGACAAAATGCGCGTACTTGTATAAATACCTGTCTATTGTCATCCTTAATTTCTGTGCTCTTGTTTTTATTCATGTTGTTGAATATATAATTACTTGTTATCCTTATTGTTTTGAACCATCTGTCCGTTGAATCCTTTAAATATAATGCGGGAAGCAAGATAACGTTTAGTGGTTCAATAGATAGTTGGACACTTAATGTTAATTTAGCTCACCTGGGCAAGTGTCTAGTCAAATTACGACAGCCTGTGACTTTTCTCTCTCGGCTGCTGTTCGTTCTCCGCCCTTTTCATATCAGTTAAAATATCAGATATTTGAAACATCACTCAATATAAAAATATTTTGGAATAATTTAGAATATTTGAGTGTTTAAGCCATATTTGTTATTAGTACCTCGTATAAGCTAGATGTTACTAGTATTTCATATAATAGTTTTTATACACTTTCTGGTCCTTATCAGTCAATGAGATAATGCAATGTGTTTATGATTGACTTTCACTTGAGACAGATATGAGGGAGTAACTCGCATGAACAGACTGATTCAAATTGTGTCTTTTATTATTTTGCTTAGTTGTTTTACGCTTTCAAGACATCTTCATAACGATTTCATAATTATTATCATTATTATACTTGAGGTACAGCCACTTTTACAGAATGATAGTGGTTTATATTCGATTAATATCGATAACTGTAAAGAGACATGAATCATATACGATGAATTCATCAATTCACATCGATTATTAAAGGAAAACTCGACTAGGAGCCGATAATGAAATACCTATAAGATCGTCCGTTCACACGATACACATTATCTATATAGCATTAGGCGTGCGACTCGGTACCAGTATTTACAATTCATCGGAAGTATCTTCGCTATACTAGTAGATATGTAGATATAATCACCATGTTCTTATCCTGGCTAATTAAACCTTGACTGACGTCCCATCTCTAGTGTTTAAATTGTTTTGGCGACCTTCAAATGTTTTTGAAAAACTCTCATACTACAAGAAAATATTTCTTGTGTAAATGTACGAAACATTTAATGATAAGCCTGTTGTTGATCACGCAATCTCCCTTGTGGTGAGGCAGCAAGTACTTTAAGTATCATGTGTTTTGGACATGTGTCAGTTTGTAAGAAAGAGATACAGCTTAAGAACAGAATGACCATGCGTCAATCAATTAAACAAAATGTAACTGTGAAAGTAACTGAGCAATATACCTCACGTTATCTACAAAATGATAAAAAATGTCCTCAACTTTTTGTACTGCTACATTTTATATATTTATTTCAATATGGATGACTGTAATAGTGAAATATAATTACAAACTGAGGTTTAAGAATACATATATAAGGGAGTAAGTGGAGCAGTGGTTAGCAGGTTGGACTACAACGCCAGCCATCCGGGTTCGATTCCTGGCCCGAATAGTGTTCAGTGCTGGGTGATTGTATTTATTAATGTAAGTCTGAGATAATCGTTAATTTTATAATTGCATGTATTATAATAAGAAAATGAAAATTAACAGGAAATAAATCAGATAAAGAGACTTGTGTTTTTGTATTTATAAACCGATATAAAATCTACTACTCTTACCGGGTGGCAAATGTTGCTCTATACATACAAGAGTTGAAATTGTCTATCATTAAAATACGTATTATTCTTTGATATAACAGAAATAAAAAATGTTATCGATATTTAACAACAGTTGAATGTGAGTAATGTGTGTTATTAACAACTAGAATATTTAACTTCATAGTTATTACCATAGTTCTTACTTATTTCATCAGCACTTCATTAAGTTATTATATTTGAAATCTGAGTGGGGAAAATACTCATATTATCCATAGGGATATTATTTTGTTTTAACATACTACATCACTCTTTCGGTAATCCATACCAACCTTATTACACAGTACGTACGTCTGGAACACAAACATCCATAAACAGTGTCTTATAATTTTAGGTTTTATACATTTGATTTGATTTGATGTTTAATATGCATAATTATAGTCAAACCTTTTACATTGTCACCTAACAATAAGGCAAAAAACTGGCCTTTGAACCAATGTGACTTGCATTTTAAAGTACGTACCCTTGCTCTATTTCTTTAGCAATATTAGAACAATGGTCTTTCTTGAGAGGTGGCTGATTGCACAACATTGACCGTTTGTCCTTCCAAAATACCAGTTGATCAGTATATGACTGTATAAAGTGGTAAAGGGGTTTATAGTAGTCATGTAGTGAACTGTTTAGTCAATATTCATTGCTGCGTATTCAGAAACTGTTCTAACATTGACCGTTTGTCCTTCCAAAATACCAGTTGATCAGTATATGACTGTATAAAGTGGTAAGGGGGTTTATAGTAGTCATGTAGTGAACTGTTTAGTCAATATTCATTGCTGCGTATTCAGAAACTGTTCTCCTAAGGAGGAGGTAAAGAAAACAACAACAACAATACCCTCTAAAGTAAATACACCATTGTGATCGTCAATATATAACACTTGGGTTCCTATTAAACTGTGAGTTTCACGCCCCTAGGTGGGATAAAATGATGTTTGTTGTGTTCATTTATTGAACATCTTAGTCCTTCCTCATCATTTAACTTGAAAGTATCATATAGAGCCCATATTCCTGATTAGACATTTTTCAGAATATGGTCTTGATAACATATGAGCTTGAAAGTTTGAAACTCAGTCATTTCGGATGAACAACTACGTAAGTCTGAATTCAAGCACAACCTTGTGTATATAATACATTTCATTTCATATGCCAAAACTTAGAACTCAATTTCGCATATGGGTCATGATCAGTCAATAATTAGGTCAT
This sequence comes from Mercenaria mercenaria, assembly GCF_021730395.1. Classification (NCBI taxonomy): domain Eukaryota; kingdom Metazoa; phylum Mollusca; class Bivalvia; order Venerida; family Veneridae; genus Mercenaria; species Mercenaria mercenaria. The sequence goes on from NC_069362.1 coordinate 70,922,303, forward strand.
TAATTACAGCAATAAAAATCCTGCTTACACTATATAGACAATGTTTTTTCTCCAACATTCATGACTGAAAACCCATCAGAATGTCTGTTTGCCTAGGGTCTACAACAAAGACACAAGTATCGTTACATCATCTCCTGTTCAATCAGTACTACATACACTGTTTTGTTTGGCGCGGAGTTTCCTTTTGCTGCATCTTGCAGCAACTTTCGTACTTGTTCATAGTGTTGTAGCCGAAGTACTGTGTTCTATGTATATAATATATAATAGAATCGGAGGCCAACAAAGGGTGGTTTTATTGTGCGTATGATATAACCCGTGTTGTAGTAGTACTGAATTTATTAAACCAGAGACTTGTATTGCTCTGAATTTGCTAAATTAGCGCAGGCTCGCATTGTACGATTTCCTTAAATCCACCACTCACGCTTGCTGCATGCCCTGCTGGAAGGTAGTGATGTAACTTCTTCCAGAAATGACTAAGTAAGATCCAGTATGAAGATCCCTGTTTCAAGATCTATAGCAATGGGGTATGTACATGGACTATGTAAAATAAAAAAAAGCGGAAAACCACAGGTCGCCGAACACGACATAAACGAAAATGCTGCAGGCTCGGTTTGTTTGAGCCTGTTCATTAACGGTAGTGAAAATGCAAGCTACCGCCCACGCCCTCTAGTCCCGGGTTGAGCAGGACTCAACATTTACACATGTTATAAGTATCAAAATACAAATTAAAGACATTCGCAGATGTATTGATACGGCGGTGCACATGGAACCTTTAATGATGCATAGAGTGTAATTCTATGAAAAGTGGCGTATGGTCCCCAGATAAAGTAATGGTTTTATGGCACTGTATTGTAACGTTCAGTGACAAAACCACAACCTATGTGTTTTAACTGGTAAATTGTGAACGACATCCTACTCGTAATCACAACCTTGTATTAACAAGATATACCCTCCAAATGAACCTCTGACATACGTAATACTTAAAAGGTACGACTTGTCCAAATTCACTTTCAAGGAACGCAGTCCACAGATGTGCTCATGTAAATATATATTTAAAGTAAACCATGCACTCGATAACATTGCAAAAGTGTGTGTGAACAAGGGAAACATCATTAAAGATCAAGCGAAACGGGAAAGAAACAAAATAGCTGATCAGTTCATTGGGCGTTAAGAACTGCCTGTAGTGAAGTATTCTGTCTTCTGTCAGTTCTACAAGACACAATCCATCGAGGAAACATAGCATTCAACAGTAAAATCGCTAAACACTACACATGCGGTGTTTGTAGAAATATTCAGGTTATAACTCCTATTAATAAACTTCCAGGTAATTACGCCTTTTAATAGACTCTCTTATGATTTTACGGATTGAAACAAAGGAAACAAATGTTGTAAACAACATTCCAATTTAAATATTTATTAATTGTGGATCAGAGGAAAAGACAAGAAGGAATGATGTTATTTATTTGACGGTACATGGTGTAGATACGAATGGATTAAGTTAAAAGATTCTAAAGAAAAGAGCAGCTTCAGCAGATTGTCTCAAATGTAAAGCAAAGTAAGCTGATTTGGCGATGCAGCACGATAACACTGGGAAAATATATTGTACATGGTCATAGATAGTGTATGAATAAAGCAGAGCTCACAGAATGGCCTGACTTATAACGCCATCACTAAAGCTTTCATGTAAGCAGCGGCGGTAAGAGCAGCGTATGGTTGCCAGTCTTTCGTGGTCCCATCTATATAATCACAGATACCTCTAATAACTAGAAAACTCTCATTTCTGTTGCCTTCTAGAGACTCCAACACAGCCTCAAAGTCCAGATCGTAGGCTCTGATATTGCTTTTTATGGCAAAATCTGTTCTAGCAACTTGAGTCCTTGACAACAACCTGCCACTTCCGATGGCTCCATAACTAATATGTGGTACCCCCAGTTTTAGATCGTGTTTCATTGGGGGTATGGGATGTTCGAAACTAATACCTGAACTATCATTTTGTCTTATGATGCGCAGTTTTTTATCCGATGATGGCCGTTTAAAGCTTGTCTCCTGTTTCCCGAGGATTTCTTGGCCTTCTTCAATATAAATATCCCAAGGCCGTGGTTTTCTCCATTCAGTTTTAACAATCGACTCTAAACTCATGGACACATTTTGAAGAGTTTTGTTTCGACATGAAAAAGGTCTTGTTGTGTAGACATATCCCCTGCCAATTGGATCATGGGTTATTCTGGCACAATGTATGTACATCGGGTCTCTTCTTTCTGTAGTCATTGATACAACTACGTCACCAGGTCGCACGTGATGGCTGTAATTTGACGGCATGGGGACACCACCGGCCACGCCTACCAGTAACACATGTTCAACTTTGTTGAATGAGCCTGAAATAACAAATCTCTAAGCCACTTTTATTCGAATATTTTATCAATTTCTTTAAACTTTCAAAATTTAATATTCCTTTTTACGTGATATACTAGTATACTTGTATCCATCCCTGGTTTAAAATATGTTCATTTAAGAAGGAAAATTTAATGTAATAAGTCAAGTTTAATGTATATGAAACTGAACCTGACATTTTTTATACATTATCTTTAATAAAACTTTAAAAAGCAATGTAGTAAGGCTGAGTATAATGGTGCACTTATACTTCCTTGCTATTGGGATAGGCCTTAGGTGTGAGACGTCCCGGGCTCGATTCCCGGTCAGGCCTGAAGTATTTTCGGGCTGTTACATTTCAGCGTATCTTGAAGTTTAGAAATTCAAATGGTGGATATGTAAATACAATAAAGTAACATGTTTGCATAAAAAGCAAAAGATACACTCATATTTGTTTTTTATTTTTCAAATATACCTAATATTCTAGTTATAGTGTTTTCTGCTGATATTCTCGCGCTCTGGTTGGATGTTGGATGCCTGGATAGTTTCGTGCTGACAACTTTGAACCGACCAATTGTACCAATCGTGTACACCTGCGACTCACCTGCAGGCAAACATAATTGATTAAACATTTTATGTTCTCATACTGTAATATGTTCTTTCCCTGTACGTTATAATTGTGTTGTATACTGTTGCAGACTATTTTGCTGTGTACGTAAATGATGATTATAAAATATTAGGCACTTTTAAAAACAAAATTCAGTCTGCATTAGTTTTTCTAAATAGGAAGAACGAGACATAAATTGAAACATTACTGAGGGGCATATCGGTACTTAAATAGATGACAAAATTAAAAAGTGTGTTTATAACTGACTGCAAATCAAAACTGAAGCTTCTTATGTATACAGTGTATTAGCTATGATGTGTTTCAAATAAATAAAACTATGTATATGACTTCTAATAAAATATGTCTAAAACAAAGATAACAAATAAAGTAATGGAAACTAATGTAAATATTTTGCATTAAAATTGGCAATACAAACATTATTTATCTATGTAACCGGACAGAAAGTACATGTATGTACGCTGTGATCATAATAGTATTATGTCAAGTACTGATACACTACCAAGTCTCAGAGTGATTCCTGTGCACAGCTGAATAATATTAAGCATGGTGATGGGTGAAAACATTTCCAGTTATTGATGCAAACCGTTTTTTTTCTACCGGTCAGTAGACCGGTAAGTTCAAAGTAAAACAGAATTTCTAGACTTTGCCGATATGATAAATAATTAGAAGGACATATATAATCATTTAATTGAGACAACTAAAACTCTTTAAAAATTGCTTTTTGAATAAACTAACATTGCAAACAGGAACACGGACGTTTAGACTTTACAATATGTTTTAGGGCATTACATGGACATTAAACACACAATAAATTACTAGACTGTGGAAGACATGGACAAGTTCTACACACAAAAGCTCTAAGGGTACGAGTAAGTTCTACGTACTAAACGTGCGGTAAAACACAAAAAGAAGCACCTTATTGAACAAATTGTGTAATTTTCCGTTTTTCTACAGTAACCATTTTTTTAAAAAGATATCAAACAAACTGAAAGTTAGTCCAACTGAGTGCTTCTAAAAGAGAAAAGCTTACCTACAAAACTACGCCGAACTGAAGACACAAAATAAAATACATATGTTTTAAACTGACTCTCCTGTCGTAATTAGGTTGTGTTATTTTTAAAAGATATGATAAATAAATTGCTTATAACTAAAATCGAGCAACTATAAAATTAGTCAAACCTTTATCACAACTACCCTGTAACATGGCTACTCAATCACAGCTCCACCGCCTACAAGAGGTTCTGTGAATAGGACTTCTCCATATTTTCGTGGTGGAGCAATCACTCGATTTTATTTTTAAACAATGGAGTGCAATTTACAGTTCGTAAACTATTTTTGTCAGCAAAACTTCTTTACTTTTGGACAAGGTTATTACTCTTGTCAGGAGCATTGGACTATACTATCTCACCTTCGGTTTTGTACTTGACAAAGGTTGTTTTATCATCGATCATGGCATCAACAGCCAGTTTCTCACAATAAAGTGACGTTACTATGGCAATAGTTGGCTGCTCTCTGCCCGTTAACTGGGGGAGATCCTTGACAAGTTTCAAGTCTGAAAAGTCAATGCTTTAAAGCTAAGAGCCAATAAAATACCTAGATAATTATTCTTTGAATACAAAATGAACAAAACTACATCAATGTATCAGTGCAAAGTATGTTATGTTTAACCATAGCAAAAGCAAACAGCAGAGGTTTAATTATTTGCTGAGATCATACCATGTCCTGTTCCGTGATGTATTTCATACTGTATTCTCAACCATCTCCCAATCTCCACTTCCCTCACATGCTGACTCTTCTCCAGCTCTTTCATAAGCATCACTAAAGTTCCAGAGTCCAAGTTACGACCGGCTGTTTGCCTAAATAAACAATAGCAATACATATTACATAGTCTGCTTTAAATACGCTTAAATTGGAGCGGTTCACGCGTGGATCCGCAAATATTAATAATGACTTGAATATCCAACTGTGATACGGGTATATAATATATCTTTTTATGTATTTTTGTTGACTTGCCTAGAAGCATTCTTGACATTGGACACAAGACCCGAACATTTCCAGGAAAATCAATTGTCAAGGCAGTCAGATGTTAAAAAACATTTAATATCTCAAGGACAAAAATCTTCATAAGAGGATCAAAGATAAACACGTAGGTACCTATTACAAACTCCAAGAAAGAGTATGAAGAAACGCCCCTAAAGTTCTTGTCATCTCTACATAAAATACTGACAATAGTATTATATAATTTTTAAGAGATTTTCCCAAACATAAATTAGTCATCAGAGTTTTTGAAGTCAAAATGTAGGTTCAAATAACTGTATGATTTTTTTCCTGTGATATGATGCACTGCTTCAATTTGCCTCTCTTTTTTGTCATATTCTCCTCCATTAGTCCATAACACTATAAACTGTTTTGGGGTATAGACTCTCATCATAATGAGTAGGCAAACCATTTCAGCAGAAAAAAAACTCAATTAAGCCATTATCAACAAACTGTCAACATTTCGCTTCTGTGAAAATTCGATCTGCTAAAATTGTAAAATTCATTCAATTTGCTCCAAAATTGGAAGAAATATTGTCAAAGTAGCAAACAGCTTGGAACCTGATCAGACGCCGATTTAATCGGCGTCTGATCTGGTTCGAAGCTGTTTGCAAAGGCTGTTAAATTCGCCTGCAGCAGGCTAAGGGTTAAGGGATATTATCAAACAAACTGGGTCAACATTTAGCGGGGCCTTTCATAGTTTTGTATTAAATTTTACGAAGTCTGTATATGTGAAGTCTCAATATTTACTGCAGCTTGGAATGATTTTAAAGAGGCACTATCTTTATACAAATTCGATACACAATTACTTACAAACAAACTGCTCTCTCGGTTTACCCCAACACTTCTAAGGAAAATACATAAGCGTGACAAACTGTACTAAGGAAATGACATCTTAAAATTGCAAAAATCCTTTAAGGCATTCAAAAGCAAATTCGACTTGCTTAAAGACTGTATCGTCAGTAAATTCCAGGTCATGCATGGAATGTGTCATTTTGTATGGTTACTCCTGGACATGCAGTAACAAAAACATTTGTTCCTACGTTAAACATAATACTGTAGTGCAAAAACTTTGGCGTAGAACTCTTGAAAATCAACGATCTCTCTTGATAAACAAAACACTAGAATCGTTTTTGTTAACTTCAATTGCTCAGTCTACAACAGTTGTTTTAGAAAACTCTTTTCCCAGTCACAGCCTTAGTCTATATGCTTAACGGATGACTTCTGTACCACTGACTATGTTTTTACAATTGCACTGTAGAGTTTTGATTCTTTTAAAACTCCACCTCCTGAGATCTCTCTCACTTTTAGCTATGGTGCTATAACTGTTGAAGATAAACGCCTCTCAGTCATAATATTTTTATTGTAAGACAATACGCCGTAGATACAGATGCAGAGCTAGCTTACATGTCGTACAAATCTCATGAAATAGAAAAGCAGATCGCTCAACACGACAAAACTGAAAATGTTGCAGGCTCTGTTTGACTGAGCATGTTCATGGGCGGTAGTGGAAATGTATGCTACCGTCCACGCCCTCTAGCCCAAGGTTGAGCAGAACTTAACATTTACACATGTTACAAGTACAAATAACAATTTAGAGACATCCGCAGATGTGTTCTTACGGCGGTGTACATGTAACCTTCAATGACACACTAGAGTGTAATTCCATGAAATGCGGCTTATGGTCCCCAGTTAAAATAATGGGCTTGCCCTAAACGACACGTACGTGAATCTTTTACAACACAGACTGTGGTACGAGTACGTAAACTTAAAACAACACGGACTGTGGTACGAGTACTCACGTTAAAATGTCTGGCACAGACTGTGTGTTTGGGTAAGCATCTTCCAGACAGTGTAATATTCTTTGTTTCTTCGCCAACCACAGGATCTGTTTTCGGACCCTAGATTTCTTTGCCTTCTTGCTGTAGTCTGTCTCCACCTCTGATAAAACAAACATTAACCAAGTTGTAATGAAAATACACCGATCATTTTATTGCTAATACACATTTATAGGCTTAACGTTCATTAAGAATAATCTTTTTACAGCTACGACAAAAATGTTTCACTAAGAAAATGCACATTTACAAAAATAACTTAAAAGATGTAGATTCATTTGTTTTACCTCCCACAGAATTCTATAATTTCAGTGGTTAAAAACCCTAACGCCTGGATCCCCATTTGTCATACTGCCCCATATAATTATTTCCTTGGAGGGTCAATAACAAACCCATTAATTAATAGTGGTGAAATTGCCAGTTACCTGCTGGCAATACGTCTGTTCCGCTACAGAGTCCATGAACAATGTAAAGGTAACTAAACGCCACTAATTTAGCAAATTGTTTGCTTCATTTATTTTTTTTCAAGTTACAATCATACCCATAAGTTCTGCAAATTCAAACTGGCCATGTGACGTGTTGTCAGTGGCAACAGCCAATGAAGTTATATCAAATCGTTTGTTATCTGGAAGATTCCATTTGAGAAACTTTCCGTCACCGTAGTGTGATCCTCTCCCAACTTCTATCTTGTAGTCACCCCAACTTATCCAGAAATATCGCAGTTCCTGCACGAAATTCGTATCATTCCATGAACAAAAATAAAAATGTCATTGTAAGATATCAAAAGTAGACACAAAAAAATGACATATCGATATCTTATAGTTTATGATTCAGTTAATTCTATCAGTTATTACATTTACATGTTTGAAAGTTATGTCCATAAAAAGATAGAAATAAATCAAACTACACATAAAATCTAGATGCTTAGAAAAATCTAGAACTTGTCAAAAAATAAAATGTCAAAGACACTCTTCTACTGGTTATTAACATATACGAATTATGATCTTTAACATTTACATAAAACATTACTGGTACATAATTATTACTCCGCTTTTTAACATCATTGCAATACGTAAATGAGCCTTTTGTATGTATTTCAGGAACGATTAACCCACTTACAGATCCACTGAGAACATTGGCAGTCAATGCCTCAGCCCTCACACTTCCCTCTATCCCATCCTTTATCATGGACCTTGTGTTGTGTTCTGCCCCTATCACAACCTCTATTGTCTTTTTGTGAAGTTCTCCGTAGTTAGCTGACAGAGCAATATGGGCGTCACATTTGGCTTTGATCATAAATGTTAAATAGGTTTTGGTGTTCATGGAAATTTCGGGTACAAAGTTGTACTGATAAATGTCGGGAGTAAACAGACTCACAAAACTCTCTGAAATATATGCACAATAAAAGTAAAAGTAAAACCTATGAACTGCTGGTGATGTTTTCTAGTTAAATTCAAGAACAAATCAAAATATGAGCCGTGCCATGAGAAAACCAACATAGTGGGTTTGCGACAAGCATGGATCCAGACCAGTCTGCGCAGACTGGTCAGGATACATGTTGTTCGCTTTCAGAGCCTAAAGCAATTAGAGAAACTGTTAGCGAACAGCATGGATCCTGACCAGACTGCGCGGATGCGCAGGCTGGTCTGGATCCATGCTGGTCGCAAACCCACTATGTTGGTTTTCTCATGGCACAGCTCATTAATGATAAAGCGTGCGTGATAAAAACATGCCATGATGGTGCCGTTCTAGTACTTAAACAAGACAAGACATTTCGTTTTCTTGATATGTTTGATCATTGTTTGTTTGTGATTTTACAGAAAATAAATCGTTGACAAAACAAACTAACGTGAAATACGACATTTTATTTCTTGACAATTCAAAGGCATATAACTCCTAAGCAACTAATCTGACCTGATCGAAAGAGATCTAACTGGTATGCATATTCCCTATAAATATGATTAGGATTCCGTCGGAAATGAAGGTGCTCAGGGATAAAGCATGGGCACATAAGTGTGAACAAACAACTCGGATCTACCCCATTATTAATCTTAAACAAGATCTTATAGAAAAATACTTTCTGTGTAAACTGGAATATGATTGTTGAAGACATGACGGCGCTACAGTGTATATTTTAAAGGGCCATGATATTTATCGGTCATAACTCCACCAAAAATCATTTATTTGGCATATGCCGACGACATGCTATGCTATACTAGCCATGTTACTGAACTTTTCTACAATTCTATGAAGTAGTACGACATACAGACGCACATACAGACGGACGGGCGAAGAGACAGTCTGACAGACAGTACAAAATCAACACATCTCCATATGTATACAGGGATACATAAACAGAACTTTGAGGTGAGAACCTAATCCGATCATTGTCTGAAGCAAAAAATTGAATTAAGTCTTTATGTATACAATATTCATCAATTTGAATATTTTTATGTACTGGTTCGGACACTTTTCCGGACAGGACCAGTTTCCGGACAAATGTAATATCCGCTTTATTTCGTTGTTATTCATGTAATTGTTTCATCTAGATCATTTAGATATTTGTTCTTCACGTCTACAACAAACCACTATTTTATAAGGCTGTATAATGTTTTGGTTTTTGATAATAACTCACCTGCGTTTAAAAAACAACTTTCTGTCTTAACGGGGCATGAAGATAGCATTGCGCATGCGCAGTAGTTCACATATGCCGAGGTATCAAGTGGGGAAGAAATAATCAAACTACATAATGACTGTCTGCTGATAACATGTTCTACTTTTAATTTCACGCTAAAAGTTACGTAAGATGCAGGGCTGTCGATTTTTGCACTAATTTTATTCTATATCTATTGGAACTATCAAGAATCCGTATAAGACGTAATTCGAGTTTTTTTATAGTCAACCTAGGTTTGCTTTCGTAGCTGCTATTGAACGTCGGGTTATTTATCATGTGCAATTTTGAAGAGATGAATGATAAAGAAATGTGTAGAAATAGTTTAATTACTAATTTTGATATCAAATTAAGAACAAAACACCGTCAAAATATTTGTCCGGATACTGGTTTATCTGACGGGAAAAATAACTTATTTTAGTGACCCCATTTGAGGCCCCATGGAACCCATATTTTACGTCACAACGCGATGCTGATTACAACATCGGATGTGGAAGGAGCTGAAGTTTGTGCAGTGTGGGTTTCATTTATGTCAAATATTTTTTTAGGGAATAATGCAGCCGAAATATGAAAATGTGTCCGGAAAATGGTTCCCAACCAGTACAGTAATGTTGCAAGAAGAGACAAGGATGTACTCACTGACTGGTGGTGTAGCCTCTGGTGATTGAACCTTGGATACCTGCTCCACTTCTAGTTCTACTCTCTTTATCAGCAGATAGGTTTTCATTAGAATCATCGCTTTCTTCATAAAACACATGTAATCTAAAAATATAACTCTGATTCATTATACATATACATGTACATGTACACTGGAAGCATTGTTATCGTGGTATTATTACGGAATCAAAATATCACATATTTCAAAAAAAGCTTTTCTGTAACTACGTACTCTTTGGAAAATTTTCCGGATTCATCAGTTCCTGGAAATACTGGGAGAATGTTCTTTTCTTCGTTATGCCATCTGGTTTGCCCCTGAACCAGAACCTCAGGGTCCAAGAGTCCTGCACGGGCTCGTTATTGTGGTCCTTATTTACAAGGTAGGCCAAAAATTCGAGCCTGGCTTCTGCAGGCTCGCCGTTATCAAGATCTACAACACAAAACATGTAAAATTGTTACACTTTTTGTAGGACATACATTTTAAAAGTTGAAAGCAAGTTTTTTCCGTTTTATTAGATGTTAAAAGTTCACGTTTATCACTAAAACGGAAATATCACACTTTAAAAGATTACCGAAAACTTAATTATGGTTCGTTTTGAACATTTAATTTGACAAAAATTAAAGGCGGACATAAGCAAATAGGATGTAGATAAAATCAAACCTACTCGAGAAATCTTAGTTTAAACATATTTATTCCCAAAATAGAGTACATATATTTATACATATGACATACTGTAGTGAAGACAAAACAGGAAAGGATAAGAATGAAAGACAAGTCTTATAGAATTCTTCTCCTTTGCGGACAGAATATAACTGTATGGGCATATCGAGCTTAAATCTGTAATGGGGCTAGGAATAAAGTCTTAAGATATGAAAAAAAATATGAAAAAAATAATAAATCGCTGTGAATGTAAAATATGGAAAGGGGAAAGTATTCACATAAATGTAGAGATTAGAACAAGTCAAAGGTAGAATAGAAGAGAGAAAGTAGGAAGAAATGGGAATGTCTCAGGGTTGCTAAGCGAATCTCTTACTTTCGGAAATATATGAGTAAATATAGTCATGTTATCCTGATCAGATAGGTCTGGGTTTCCAAACAGAATAGTATCCAAGTCAATTTCGAAATTCCGCAGATTATTATCGAGACATCTTGAAAGTTCAAAAGGTTCCCCTTAAAGCAGCATGCCTCCAGATTTGGCTAAAAATAATATTTCTTTCAAATTGAAGTTTAGGGCATATTATGAACATTAGAATATGAATTTTTGTTTCTAAAATATTTTAAAAATTCCAAATCAAGAAAAAAAAGATGACCGCGTCGGGAATCGAACCCCGGACAGCCGCGGCCATGAAGGCATTTTCCCGTCGTCGTAACCAATAGGGCTATAGCTGAAGTTGTGAATATTGACTTCAAAATACAGAAATTCATTATCGAGACAGTTTACCTGGAGTAAAAGCGTGACAAACGCTTTTCGATTTTCATTGTAAAAAGTTGTAAAAACAGCAAATTTTCATGTGTTTCCGTAACATAAAGTTTGTCAGTAATTAAGTTTTAAAGCCTTCTTAAGAAATACAGCATTTATTTCAAGATATCTAAAAAAACAATTATTCATTTTTTGTTGTCGAACGATCTGCAGGCATGCCGCTTTAATACCAGGATATAATAGCTAAGATGTGTACCAATACGAAAGTAAATTTAACGAAGTGCGTACTGAAATATACTCTTACGCAAAAATTTCGTCAAAACCTGATTTACTGTGCTGCATTTCCTAATGTAAAATTTGACCTACATTGCCATCACCATATTAATGTGATGACAATTTAAGAAAAAAAAAATACAAAAAAATGTATTTGTAAAATATAAGGGGTTGTTTCTAGTACCTTACGTCGAATATACAAAGACAGACAAATGTACAGTGTATAATGCCCTATTATCTGCATGTTTTTAAACACGGAATATTGACATACTTTGAGATTTTTTGTTGATAAGAAGTCCTTTATACGGGCCTCCGGATACATGATGAACTTTGCCCCTGTCTACCTCTGTCACGTGGCGTCTGTCCAGCCTAACCACCGCTTTACTGTCGCGTTTGCCCGCCGTCAGAACAATCTCTGAAACGTAAAAAGTTCTACATGGTAACCAACCGCACTACTGATAAAAAATAAATATAACTTGGCGACTGTAATGGAAATACTCCTAAAGAAGGAAAAGTGAATAGTTTAAACCATTATGACCTGGTTTAAGTCCTGAACTAATAATCATAATTCAAACTTTCTTCTGGCTGTGTCGTATGGGGGTGTTACATCTGCATACAATATAGACCGATTGTCTAACCTCCAGAAATATCCTTAAAGCTGACATTATGACACCAGTGGAAATATTCAGGGAATTGGGGCGGCGAGTGACCTATCATGTGTACTAACTTATAAATCACTCAATGATATTACACCGCAATACAATCGTTTCCTATTGTAAGAATAGAAGCCTCAGATCAGTCACAAATGAACATCTTAAAATTCCTAGATCCAAAACAGTATTTTACGATAGGTGATTCTCGGTTGGTGGTTCCAAAATGAGGAATAAATTCCCTTATGAGATCAGAAATTGTGACACTTCAAGTCAATTTAAAAAACATCTTAAGCTTTTAGTTTTTACGCAATGTGTAATTGTGTAGTATGTTTAAAGTAAGCAGCGATGGAACCAGTAACCAGGGGATGCAGCACGACTTGCCGTACCATATAATGCTTTAAGCACTGGTGTCCGACAAGAGGGGTGAGATAGCCTCCGGGTGTAGAGTGCTCTAATGCTTGTTCGTTTCCGTGCATTCATTTTTTTCTGACCACCACCATCTACAATATCGTCCATAATATCATTGCATTTGTGTACACTGTTCATTCTTCTCATCTTCCCATTCACGAGTTCTCAGACTTGTAGATTCCATAAAAATTGTCATTTTTTCTACATTTGAAAAATGTATTAATTATATCTACACATTTCCTTTCCACGCGTGTACTTAGAGGCATTGTTTTCGTAGTATTTTCGTCTTACCTTTAAGAGGTGTATTATTCGTATGGAAGTTTTTCGCTTTCATCCCCGCCCCCAACCCCCACCCCCTTATGTCTCATCATCAAGTGTAATTGTCTTTGTAGGGTTCACATGTTGATGTGTTTTCTTCCTTACAAATATTCACTTTCATGCAGACATTGTGTTGTTTATTGCTGCTTCTTAAAAGTAATCCAGTGCTTTTCTATACATTTTCCTTAAGAAAGTTTAAGGTTTTGATGCAGAGACTACAAGTAACAATTTTTCTTTAACCATTTATATATACATAATATACTGTAAGGTTCTGATGCTGCTGAAACATTAAATTCTTTTCATACCACCAAATACTGTTTAAACCAAAAACTATTTAAGTCACTAAGTTTATTTTAATTCATGTCATATGTTACATATTAAGGACTGCATTTTGCCAAATATGTAATCCTCTTTACACAAAGTTATTATTATTATTATTATTATTATTAATATATAATAATTTATGTTACCTTCGGATTCATTCACGTTGACAGTCATCTGTTCCAGCTTGGATGAATGGATTTACTCCTAGGTCTCTGTAATATTCCAAAAATACATATGTTTAACTTAGTACTTTCGTTACCGTTCAGGTACATATAGAATTCGTTTTTCAACTGTATGATATACAAAGCTACAGACATGTGACACTTTTCTAAAGATGTGCAAAAAAAATAAATTCATAAAAGATGGTTTGTGTAAACAATGACTCATTAAGTACGCATTTTCTTCGCTGGTGTCCACGATAGATTATATGGACTGTCAAAATATAGTTCCCTATAGGCCTCATGTCATCACCAGCTTCCTTGTCATCACTCAGAAAAGTTTATCCAATATACATTTTATATGGGACAGTGAACAAAGTATGCTTTTCCGAGACATAGTATGGGAGATATGTTAATTCGAAATGTGCACAAAGTTTGGATATGATACGTGCCATACCAAGTAAAACATTAAGTTTAAAACTGACGTACTGAACCTATTTATACCACATGTAAAGATGTGTAAATTCTAAACACGTTCAAATATCAAATGAATTAATCTTAAATCACACTGCTGGGTAAATCCTGGATGGATTGAGTAGCCTACAAAGCGGCCTTTCATTTTTCTCTCTCCTCTCCTCTCCCCTTCTCCACACCCCCTTACCCCCGTTTACTTACACACACACGCCTCCACCAACCAGGACGAAACTAAGCATGCGCTGTAAGCGCAAAATAGTTTATTTACAGGACAAAAAATGTCAACATCTGATGAAAGCCATTAATTTCAGCAAATTCAGATAAGCTTTATAATCAACAACAGAAATATTGATTTTTGATGGCATGAAAATAATTTATTCGTCCTTCAGAATGAAACAAAAATGAACATTTTATAGTAACGTAGTTTCAATATTCATTTAATTTCTCTTAATTAAATCAACTCTTACCTGTAAAATCTTGTTATAATCATGAAATTTCTTCATTTATCCGATATAGTTCGCTAATATGTCTATTCAGCACTTCCCGGAATATTCCACCGGATCTTGGTATTGATCAGTTGAGTTGTTTCTTGCAATCGATGGTTGGCCTGCACGCTTTTAGAGTTATCTAACAACTTAATGCCAGCGGGACACGTCATATGGCTGATTTGGTGTTATAATTGCTGGTCTTTGGTATTTTTATTCAATGATGTTTTCCTCCTTACATGTAGACTTCATGTGGCATAAAGTCTGGTATAACCATTCCATTCCATAAAATCATAACATAATCTTAAATATGCATAATGTGTTAATGGCATCTATACACGCATTTCATTTTGCTACAAAGAATAACTAATAATAACAACAACAGTAATAATAATAACACACTTTCCTATAATACTGTCTCAGAGTTTTAAAATTTAGCCATTAATATGTAATAAAGGCAAAAACATTAATTGAACAAAGTAATTCATTGCGGTATAGCAGTAATTTTGGAATTATCAGATGTTAAAGGTATTTACAAGGGGCTAAATAAAAGTTATCCATAATCCTAAAAGCTCTGTAAAAAAAGGTCATTTTTAAACAAGTAAGAATTTTATGTTTAAAAACAACAAATATAGTTTAAAGAACAATATACATAATAAAAGAACATTATAAAGACGATAGCAAAGATGTGTAGGTAACTGAAATACATGGCAAAGCACCTTCGTGATTAAGAGAACATTATAAAAAGATAACACCACTTGATTATGAGGTGTCTTGAAGTGAAAAAAAAAACTAAATGTCTAGATAATGATGAAAATACAGAGATTGATAAAATGTAGACAAAATGGTTCATGGAGATACCAATAATAATAATATCTTTTATTTCCTCCAATTCTGAAGAGCATAACATATATACATTGTAAATGTCAAACAAAAGCAACACAATTCTGAAAAGCATAATATATATATACATAGTGAATGTAAAACAAAAGTACAATATATGCATGTACCTTGAGATCTGCCCATATATAAAAGCACATTGTAGACAATTTTATACATGTTAGTTTAAGTCATTTTTAGATTAGAAGTTCAAGTTCAGATATAATAATGACTAATTATCTAAGCATCAAATGCACCTGGACTTAACTCGAAATCGAAAACATAAATCCAAGGTATTGAGCTTACGAAAACGACAATACCAATTAATAACCTAATCTCAGTCTAAGTGCGAAAGCGAAATATCTAGACACAGACAGATTATTAAGGTTTCATTATTATACGTATTTTCGCATTCTATATACAAAAGTATTGAATACATAATCAATTATATGCATAAATACGTTCAGTGCACTATCAACAACCTACTGTACTACAATATCAAACAGATTACATATGGTCAAGAAAATGTCTAAGTGAATGCATGTGTAAGTACAAAAACATTCAGACTACTGTTGGCTTGACCAGAAGAAAACCCTTAATTCGGTACTTAGAAAACAGGTTTTATGAGATGATTCATGTGTTCTCAGAAAAACATTTTATAACAACACAAAGTCTACAATAAAAAATATAAATATTTACAAACAAAAACGTCAGAAAATATCAGTCATTAACTGAAACTAAACAGTCATTCAATACGCTAGTGTAAATTGCAACATATACGCCGCAATAGTTTGGCAATGTTATAATGTTTCAGGCAGTATCCATTCGTTTCTGCAGCCATTCTTACGAAGTACCAACATAGCTCCTTTGGAGACAAGGAAAGTATTTGTATGAACTTCATAATACCACGCTCTTTTATCATTGCGTCCCATAACTGAAGCTGAATTAAGTAATTCTCCGTACAAAAGCAAATCAGGTGCATAGTTATGTCGTCTGTCAAATATCCACATTTGTCACATCTCAGATTGAAACTCGTAGATATAGCTTGAGCAATACAGTTCATTATAAATGTGCACATTGACAGAAACTTTGGATTTACTATGGGTATTGACCACAGTATGCATGGACGTTCAACAGTTATTATATCGCGCAAATCAGGTCTGGTCTCATGAATTCGAATCACACGCTGAGCTGTCTCTGTATGCATTACCGCCTTTTTCAAAATAGATTTCCAGACAATTTTCGGCGGAAAATGAGCGGACAAAATAAATTCTATTAAGAAAGCTTCCAATTCGTATTTTTGAAATAGTCTATATATATCCGGCATGAAACCATAACTTTGCTTGTCATAATTTAAAAATCGTGTCAGCCTATGTAAAAAAGTCTGCTTAGCTAAATATCTAGCAGGGAGACGACATAGCTGCCCAAAAAACAAGAGCTTTTTATAATCAATAATTGTCTCCATGGAATTCAGACACATGGCACTTAAGCAAAAGTCTGTATTAGTATTTGCCCTAAAGCGCTGCATGACTTTTACACAAAATCTGTAGGCTCTCTCCAAGGCTAAGATATCCTGCTCTGAGTATACACTCCAAAGTTCACAGCCGTACAAAGCTTTCGGTAATACGACTGAATTATAAATAGTTCTCAAAGTGACAGGATTCAGTGACAATATATTTATCCTTGTATTACAAATACTTAAAAATGTTCCTCGAAGTTTGACACATGCTTCCCGCATTGGTTTATTTGTTGACATGAATTTATCACATATATGGCCGAGATGTGTATAGTCATCAGCTTCTTTTATCTGCTCGTCCCCCATTTTAAATGTTCGGTTTGACTTTGAGCTTTCATTTTCATTAAAAATTACAACAGCACATTTATTAGCGTTATAACGGAATCGCCAACGCTTTGAATAGTTATTACATATATCTAACATTTGTCCATTCCGTATTTGTAACTGTAACGGTGGCTGCAAAAGTCAGAAATTAAAAAGCAGCCACTCAGCGACAGTAAGCTTGTCTACCCACAAACAACAAGACTAAACAGTATTACTGCAAGGACATGGTTGCCGACGGTTACCTGAAAAGAATATTGAATAACGATGGCATTATATGTCGTGGCATTGCCAGGTGCAGTTCACCCATGCACGGGACTCTTCTCTCAATGTTAATATTTTTTTTATTAGAGGATCTTTAAATCGAAGAATTTCACTTTTGCAACGGTAATTATTGTTGTGCTCATCCTCTAATAAGTAGTGTATAATAGTATGTGTTTTAGTATATTTGTTTTGTAACTTTTGAATATCGTGACCTATTGAATCTGTGTTTTGTAATGTATGTTATCTAACGATGTACAAGTTGATAAAGTTGATATGTTCTGTTCCGTTCTGTTCTGTTCTGTTGTTTCTATCCAACGGTCGCATTGTATCAAACTAAATTGATGTTGGTCTTCTATGAAAATAATGAGAATGATTATTTTTGCCTTTATGTCACAAAACAGTGGATTGGAGCTTTGTGTGAGTGTAAATTATGCATTAACTGCATCATCGCGTGGACACATCATGGAGTTTTCAGTATAGGTTATTTCCCTGCAACCGGGAAGTGTAGAAACAAATAAATTTGTAAGGGATAAAGCTGTTGGCTCATTAAAAACATCTAATTTTCTCAGTTTGCACGGCGTGGTATATTTCACCACTAGCACTTGCATGCACCAAAATGCTGAAGGACAGGAAGAAGAAATGGACTATACATGACTGTTTTCTTCATACTGAGCTGAACGAAGCAATGTTTTAACTCATAGAGGATATCATATGAGTGTTTTCATATTAAATTTGTTAAATGAGCTGAATAAAATAATAAAATGCGAGGCTTTGCCGAGCATTTTATCAATTTTACTCAACGAGTTTAATAAATTCAATGTGGAAAGTCACAAATGTAATATTCTTTTTATCACATGTTATCTTTTCCTGCTGAAACATAACAAAATCTGCTTTTTTAACTGTTATAAACAAGTCAATCTGTCCAACGTCTCCGATACTTTAAACGACGTCGACGTCAAAGCTTTATTCTAATATGCTTGTCCCTGTTAAAACACTCTTACGCTAGAATGACGTCACGTTAAGGATGTACGATCGAATTTTTTCTAACGTTAAGAATTTTTTCATACTTTGTGAGCCTGAAGAACATTAGTTTACAAGACAAACAAGAGAGGAAAAAAGATAGGTCACCGAACTCGTTTTTATTTTATAGGGCATTTTCTACACCCACTGTTTAAGCATTTCTGAAATTTTGTAAAATTGAAATAATGGTGGTACTTTACAAAACATATAATATCCTATTTAATGTTATAGGGATTTCATGTCTTACAGATTAATATGAATACAAGGTGATGTCAGTATTACATAAGAATAAATGTCACTAACAAATCTCTTTCATTTTTACATGTTGACATAATTACCCCACCCACTTTATTTTCAATGCAAAAATGTATTTAGATCTACAAAAAAAATTCTGATGGTAAGATTTTAAAAATATTTTGTAGCTTTAATGACACACAAAAATGCTTCAAAATGGAAAGAAAAAAAGTAGGGGTCACCGTGCATCTAAGAGATTTATTAAGAAAAAACTGTCAAAAACTGGTGAATTTTGATCTTTTGTGTTCTTTTTTATTTAATTTATATTTTCTAGATAAAATAAAGTGATATCTTGAAATTTTTTATTTCAGTTATAGCTTATCATTATATGTATCAGTAAGGAAAATATCAACACCAAACCTGATCTACTTTCATAGATATTTGAAATTACCTACCCCTACCCCATCTTAAATCTTACGTCAATTTTAGGCAAATGCCAGCCAAAAATAAGTGAAATTTTTTTTTTCACAAAAAGCAGAATCAATTTGCTTAAATGGTACTTTATTAGCCATATTTTAATGCTTTAGCATTAATTTTCGGCAAAACTTTTGTTGGAAAGCAATATTTGAAGAAACATTTTTCAAAATGGCGGATATCCTGAAAAAAACGCTCGTACATCCTTAAGATTTGACTGATCTGGTTTTAACCCAGTGTAATGACCGTACGACTAACACAGAAAAAGTATACTAATGATTTATATTTGATAGTACATTAAAGTATAATTGAAGCTTCTTAAATAAAAAGCAAGTATTGATTAACAGATCAATAAGCCACGACAATAGAGTAATACGGGTTTTCCAATGTTCTCTTGTGTAATATAAACACAAATGTCGACGAATGGATAAATGGATCAACGTTATATATAACCGTATGGTTCGACTGGATACATGGCGAGATAAACAAACACATTTTGTAAATAACCTGACGGTTAGAGTTTTACTGAAGCTTAACAATTTTATGATATTTGTAGTGAGATCGCAGATGTATATATGACATATGCACACTTAGACGTTTTAGAGTAGGGATTTAATGGATTTTGTAGCAGGAATCAGTTACAAAAGTGTAAGAAAATGCCTTTGACTCGACAGCGTTCGCGAGTAGACGGACATTTCTGGTATAGGAGTATTTTGATCAGTTCTATTGTTTTTATTGGCCTGGCGTTATTGTTGCAGTTCGTCGGCTTCGTGACGCCGGGATGGATTGTTCTGTCACAGCCGTCGGGATTTACAGTGAGCGCCGGGGTATGGTACATTCAGGTGTGCAATGGATCACCCCAGTGCAGAACGGCCTCGATGACTAGGGTCGTGAATCCGTTCAATGTCGCTGGGGACAATAACGGTGAGTAATTATACTGTGTCTTTTTTTTTGAACTACATAAACTACTCGTGTATGTGCACCGACTACAATCCGATGCGTCGCCTTAAACGAATGTAATTATGATGGAAAGGTGTTGCTCAGTATGTAGTTGCACAAGACTGTATAAACTTCCCTTCAATTATTTATCAGTTACATTAAGAATAACTACTTTTAAAGAACAGTCTGGTCAGCTTATACGATTAGTTTGTAATTAATAATATGCAATTTTAATATCTTACTAGTCATTATCCAACATCGGGCCATTCTGACTCATATTTTCGTTTTGACTTATTAAGCATTACATGTCTACTTAAGCACGACTTCTTTTTAACAAGTAAACTTTATTTCATCAATAAATTCACAAATATATCAAATATGTTAGCAAATAAAAAAAAACTCATGGTGAAAATAAGATTCATACAAAACTTTCTTCTGGTGAGACGTTAGATGTTTGGTTCAGAATAGATAGAAATAACTAATGTGAATTATATTAACCCTTAGCCTGCTAAATTTCTAAAATGGACTGGTCCATCATTCAGTTTGGGCAATACCATTTATTATTTGAAGGGGTGTTCACTGAAAATTTACTGACTGAATAGCGAACAGTGCAGACCATGATCAGCCTGCACATCCGTGCAGGCTGATCATGGTCTGCACTGGTCGCAAAGACAAAACCAATTGCCGCCAGCAGGCTAAGGGTTAATAGGAAATTTACAAATTTTGTCAAGCAGTATAAAACAGAATAGTTATTGAAACTAATCTTGGGCCATCCCTGGAATGTAAAATTACACCAATGATCAATAGTACAATGTGCAATTCAGATTAAACAGTATTATGTGAAACAAAAGCTTTATTCTGATTTGTTACACAAATAACAAAATATCAATAATGACACAATATTGTTCAAGGAAAGAAAAGCATATTTTATACGGGCTATTGAATACATACATTACACTAGATCATAATGAAAAGCAATTATAGATAAATTCTGTAAACATGTTCCGCATTACATACATTATGCAAGCAGGTGCAAATATATTATTAATAGTAAAATTTCGCATAGTGTGATGTTCACCACTGTTTTACTATATCTTTTATTTAATATGTAAATTGTATGTCATCATGGGTTTTGTAGCCTGTGTGAAACTAATAAAGTTTTTGTATCTATATATAAAATATATAGAGTTATCCTGAATATTTTCTTTGGGCGCCATTGACACTGTATTATGCGAATTACATCCGTTCTTGGATGTTTACTGGACGTGTGCGTACTCTGGACGCAGGCATCGAGCTTGCTTGCGGAAGGCTATGCCAACAGACCAATTCCTGCAATATTCTTTTACCAGTAAAGTCTGATTGTTTTAGTTGCGGCATTGACATTTTGCAAGACAGCTGATCATGAATGTGAAGAAGGCGTCTGTAGGGCATGTTTTTTTTGTGTGTTCAGTTCCTTATCGGACTCTGGTGGTGTACCAATGAAAACCATTTTATTTGAAACGTATGGTATATAAAGAAAATTGGCTTGGGACAAAAAAAACAACAAATTTATCAAAATATGTAAAATGATCAAATTACACAAACCGTCTGAAAAATCAAGTTTCCCTTGAAACATCCCGACAGATTTTTATTTCATTTTTGTTTTATTTCTGACACAATAATTTCTCGGTAGGAGAGCCAAACGCGATGTATCCAGGTATGACTTATCTGCCCTCTCAGATACACATAATCCCATTTATCCCTCTGTAAAGTCCTGTCACAGAAATCGACAAGATTAAATCAATCAGCTGATCCCTGGGAACTCGACCTTTTTTCTACGTGTGATTTTCATTTAAATCCTTTGATAAAGTGTTTGAAGATTATTTTCAGGTTGAAAGTGAAGCACCTAGCAGATCTAATTGAAGTGATACATTGACTGAAATATTTTTTTTTATATTTTCAGTTGAATTTACAAACTGGACGGAACTGCAGGTTGAGATTACTCTGGCTTTTGTCTCTTGTATAGTCAGTGTTCTGATGACGGTGAATGCATTTATTAACATGTCACAGGGCCCCAAATCTTACCTCGGGTGGGCTGTTGTAGCAGCCGTCATCTCTGGTAAGTAATCCTTAGCCTGATCACGGATGGGCATCTGCCGTGTAATATGTTAAATAAGTATTGCAATAATACTTCTCCTGGCTCCCGGGGCAACTGGCTTTTTCACGTCTTCAATAAATGTATTTCGGGGACAAGGCGGCAAAACTATATAATAGTACGTTCGACAGCTTACTCGTAGACCTAGGTTGCGGCACGTTATTTGCCGGGTATCATTTTTGGCTAGACCAAAACTTTTATTACTAGAAAGAAATATTAACGGGCTATATATCTCGTGTATTTTTTAATTTAATGGAATCTTTTTATTTCGAAAATAGTTTCAAATGTATTACATAATGTTTGGGTACCATCCTATTCTTTTATACATATGTAAATAGTTGTTGAATTACCATATTAATGCCGTCAAGGACAATGCTAAGATTTGTGTAAAATCTTTAATCTGATTATATCAAGGTAATTTTCAAGTATTAGTCTAGTTGTTTTATTGAACTTGACTTGAACGACATATAAATCAGCTTAAAGGTAAATAACCTCTTTAAATAAACGATTTTTGTTACATAGTTTAGATACTTTATATCCACAAAATGCTCTAAAAGCTGAAACTTAATTCAATACGTTTTCACATTAAACATCTAAAAATGTATGTAAAGAAAACCTAACATATCACATGTATAACAAGCGCCACACTATGCCAGTGTTCGAGTACAATAGATTGAGATATTCACGCGAGGATGGGCTTAGTACATGTCATACGCGAGAAAGGCTTTAACTATATTGAACTTCAATATCTGCTAGAACAAGTTGAGATAAAATAACAATTATGTCTGCTAGATCTCAATGCATGTATGTCTAAACATGTAATAATTCATAATTTTGTACACTTTTGCAACAGACTTTAACAAAACAAAAATCTAACCAAAGGTTATTTTTCTCTGTTGCAGCCGCCTTACTCATGATACCCATAGGACGCTTACTGGACATCATAAGACAATGGGACAGTTATATAGTCTATTCCACGCCATATTCTCTAGTGTCTAGCTGCCTGGGGTGTGTATGTGCCCTAATGTCGGCAGTGCTCAATCTATGTGCAATGTGTATGATCCTGTATGACAGGAAAATGGAACGATCCAATTCTGATGAACGCGATGACTTGACGTTAAATTCAGCATGAAAATACTGTCGTCAATCACGTGTTGTAACGGTGCAAAATCAAAATGTTTGCGGACATTCGCTAAGATCTGTGTAACAGACTGCGATTTGTCCAGTGTGTGACAATCTGTGATTTGTCTAGTGTGTAACAGACTGCAATTTGTCCAGTGTGTGACAGACTGTGATTTGTCCAGTGTGTAGCAGTATTGTCTTTCAGGATTGAGCTGAAACACGGGAACAGGTTCCTTCAAGTCCAGTTTAAAGTAATGACGTCTTTTGGAACAATCTATCGGCGTTTGTCTTAGTACCTTAATTAAAACACACAAAGATGACGCCCCCTTACATTGTACACAAGAACTGTGGATATTATTGCATCTGTTTTCGTTTAATTTTGATGTGTCAGCCTGAAATGTGCGAAATAATTACGTTCACGCAGAGATGGACAGCGAATTACGTGGTCATCTGCCACAGTACCAGTTCGTACAACCTGAATTTAAATTGAACGTAATTCAGCATGAATGACATCGTTTAAAATAAACAAAAGACGAATACTTTCATGTAATACAGTATAAAGCAATATTTATTTACATGGTGTAAAATGTTCAAGGTTTTTGACCTAGGACTTAAATTCTTTGAAATAAGGATTAGTTCTTTTCATTTCACGAGATACTGTATAACTGATGGCTATTCAACACTTAACTTAGTCAAGTATTTATTTTTTTAATATTGATAAATGCAGTTTGTATTGCTTATATATCTGCCATATTATCAAAAAAAGAGATTTCATTTTCGGCTACGAAGTACTTGTGTGTTAATGATTTGCAAATATTATAAGAGACAAAATGTATACCAAAATACGAGCAGCAGTAGTCGTACTAAAATGTTGTCGTAGAGGAATATGCATTACATGCTACTCAATTTTTCATTTCAAAAAAAGATTACCTAAGCACTAATTTAACCAATGTTTAATTGGCAACAAAAGCTTTTCTTTTGGCAATACATGTTGAATGGTCACATTAACTCAACGTTATATCATATACCATTCTAAAAATCTCTTCGATCATAACTAGTTAAATTAAACCCATTTAAGCTTATTTGAATTATAATATATGACAATGTAGTCTATGCATACTTTGGCACGGATTTAGATTTAAATTCTCTTTGAATATGAATAATACATACTGAACGCAATTTAGATTTGTGCACAATGCCCATAGTCGCAGCCGGCCATATTATATTTACTTACCAGTGCGTTTTGAAAACCAACAATTCAGCTGGCAGTATTTCCTTAATAATAATAATTAGAGAAGGTAGCATAGAAATACACAAACGAGCAAATGAGCCGTGCCATGGGAAAACCAACATAGTGGCTTTGCGACCAGCATGGATCCAGACCAGCCTGCGCATCCGCGCAGTCTGGTCAGGATCCATGCTGTTCGCTTTCAAAGCCTATTGGAATTAGAGAAACTGTTAGCGAACAGCATGGATCCTGACCAGACTGCACGGATGCGCAGGCTGGTCTGGATCCATGCTGGTCGCAACACCACTATGTTGGTTTTCTCATGGCACGGCTCATATAGTGACGGGTCCAATTATTAAATCTTACTTGAAATGCGACCTTCTGAAATCTTAAAAAAAAAGATGAATTATCTATGATGAAAATCAGAAACACATATTTTAAATCAGTCTGCGAATTCTGGCTGCCGGATTTAGAAACAAAAAATAATCAGTGTACGTTCCTTGTGCTGAATGTAAATCAGCTAATTTCAAGAATAGTAACATCTCATTTTCTTCCCATTTTTGCGTAATTACCTTGCTGTATTTACGTTATTTAATCATTTATGCCAACTACATTTGTTGCAAAGCGACGTCTACTCTCGCTATATTCGACAAATGTCAAGAATCGCTGTTTGGCATATAAACCAGTTACTTTTCAGCTACGGGGAATGTTTCTGCTATTTATTATCAGAGATCTTACCCTATTTTCAATTAGTAAGTTATTTGAAAATTAATGACTATTACATATTCGTTTTTGTGAACAATGAAAATTTCATCAATATTAAAATATGTTTCAAGAATTTATAGGTGTACATGGAGTTTTATGAATTTATTCTTGGCAATTCTTGGTTCCGTTACAATAGACACTTCCGATATAAATCTTAAACATTTAAAACCATTTACATCACAAATATGAAATAAATTTCTAACCTAATTGTATAGTCAATTCGCAAAAATATCAATAATTGATTACTCATTAATCATTTACATGTTGTTGCTTCTTGGAAATTGATTTTGTGTCAATACTGGAGTCAACAATGTAAAAATACTTTGATATAGATCTACATAGACTGTAAATTATTCATAAAACCTTTAAAAGTATATATCAGTGACATGATAATGGTGAAAATGATACAGCACACCAGGATATTGCCATTTACCCAGTTTCAGTAAAGTGCCTCAGTACCTTTGTAGGCAGCTGACAGAGGTGGTTTTTTTACCTTATTAGACTGGAAATGATAAAACTGTAACCTAGCAAAATAACAGCTGACTCTGATTTCAACAAGTCTGATCAGGACAGGTAACACAATGTGCAACAATCCTCACATGCTGTTAAAACCAGATGGACTCCATTATTGCTAGGGTCTTCTTGACTCGATTTCAAAACGACTAAAATACCAAGTCATTACCATGACATTCCGGATTAGGTGCCGTTTTACTTTGTCTCAGTATTCCCCTCCACAACCCCCAAACATTAAATACGTTTGTTCATCTGTAATATATGGGGTAAATAATCTTGATAGATGCTGGGTGGGTAAGTAGACACAACTAGTATGTGCAATAAATATCTTGTACACCAGACTGGCATTTCTTGTGATTTTACAAATGCCGGCAAACCCCATGCCAGGTATCTCTTGCGCAGTTAAAAGACAACTAGCGATTCATGCACTGGCTATATATTTTTATGTAGAATGCATTAAAAATCAAGTAACTTGATAATCCCACCTTCATCTACAACTAGTAACAGATTATTATATTCTGATTAAGTTAGCAACCCACAAAAAAGGTCTATAGACATTTTGATAAAGAGAATGAAAGGTTACTGTAGTAAAGAACAACAACCAATACATACCGTAAATAGTAAATTTTATTGTTTTCACAAAACATGAATGAAACAAGACTTTGGCTATAAATAAACAAGCTTGTTGCATGTTTGTACACATAAACTTCTAACCTTGATGTAACTGAATTAAACAAGTGATGGAAGTATTGCAATATAAGTCCAATTCTGGTTCAGGATATTGAAGCAAAAAAGGCAAATATTCTACAATCAAGAAAATTAAAAATGGTAAATATTTAATTCTTGCAGCTAGTAACTTGAATGCAAATATTTTTATACACATGACATTTTATCTTCACTTATAAAATCCCATGGCTTCTTGTGTTAAGCCTGACCAATGTTACCTGTGCTTGCGGAGCTTATGTTCTGATTTACCTCAGATTTATTTACAACAAGAGCTGTCTCCATAGGATGACATATGCCCCCGATGGCACTTTGAATGAGTAGTTATGGCTGATGTTAGAGTTTAGGACCTTTGACCTACGGAGCTGGGTCTTGCGCGCGACACGTCGTCTTACTGTGCCACACATTCATGCGTAGTTATTTTAAAATCCATGCATGAATGACAAAGATATGGACCGGACACGCCCATCAATGCACTATCATGAAAAATGACCTTTAACGTCTAAGTGTGACCTTGACCTTTGAGCTACGGACTGGGTCTTGCGCGCGACACGTCGTCTTACTGTGGTACACATTCATGCCAAGTTATTTGAAATCCATCATGGTTGACAAAGATATGGACCGGACACGCCCATCAATGCACTATCCTTTAATGTCTAAGTGTGACCTTTGAGCTACGGACCTGGGTCTTGCGCGCGTCATGTCGTCTTACTGTGGTACACATTCATGCCAAGTTATTTGAAAATCCATCTATCGATGACAAAGATATGGACCGGACACGCCCATCAATGCACTATCCTTTAATGTCTAAGTGTGACCTTGACCTTTGAGCTACGGACCTGGGTCTTGCGCGCGACACATCGTCTTACTGTGGTACACATTCATGCCAAGTTATTTGAAAATCCATCCATCGATGACAAAGATATGGACCGGACACGAAAATTGCGGACAGACTGACAGACTGACAGACCGACAGACTGACAAACCGACAGACGGTTCAAAAACTATATGCCTCCCTTCGGGGGCATAAAAATCAAATGTTATTTAATGCTGAAGTCATTTACAAAATCACAAGCTACCTTTTCACTTTTCTAAAATTAAGTGAATATTTACTTTCAAAAGTGCCTGACTTTTCTAAAATTTAGTGCATAGTTACTTAAAAAATTGCCCGACTTTTCTAGTGTTGTTACACCACAATACCAAGAACCATTCAGTTATTTCTGAATAGTGGAGTTACTGAGTAGATTTGTGACATAGGAAACTTAGCGTGATATTCTACGTCAGCATTCTTAATTACTTCAACTTAACAAATGAAGGTGAATTGCAATGTAAAAATCAATTCAAACTTTTGCAACTGGAAATTCCTAAAGATATTCGATATTCCTTACTGATGATCAAATTTCTGTATATCCAAATAAAAACAATCTAAACAAGAGTTTCACAGGCAGTACTCGTGCTTCCATAAGTATTGAAAAATAACAACCGATACCCACATTTATTGTGCAACAATGAAACATAAACACAATATAGGAGAATCTTCTTGCAACAAATTCTTTCAATTATTTTATGTTGCAATTTTAAATTTCTCGAATGCAGTACAATTACCATCTTTTAATAGATGTGTAGTTTTATCAAGTTTATTGTACGAGACAAATATTTCAGTAGAATAAGGAACAAGACATTTTTTCAGTGTTCATTACTTGTATAGACAGTATCATGCAGTGTGAAATTCAATTTAAAAAAACTTGTTAGTTCCATGGGTAATGTAATGTAAACAATATTGTTAATATATTAGGTATGAACCAAGGTAATGATATGAATAACAAAGAAAGACAGCTTTACACCAAAAATTTGATGAAAATGAGTTAAGTTGTTGTATAAAGAAACGCCATTTGAACATAAAACTTATCAACGGATACTAGAAATGAATACAACTTAATCATAACAGTTCACTTGCAAGTCTTTGGTAGGAGTGTTACACTGTATACAGCAAACATTACCATGGCCTAATTCCCCAGCTGCTTGAAGACATGTATGGTGTTTAAATTATAACATTATCACAGAAACCCTTTTGTCACCACACTGGAATGTGAAATCTCAACACAGTGTCACTAGTATGCCAACTGTATTTCATGCTGAAGTTTTCATGTTCCAATTGCAAGTTTAGATCTCATGGAATCGTATCTCTCTTGGTCCTGAAATTAACCACACATTTATATTAACTTCATATATTCAAGGTTTACATTATTAAACTGAATTAATCTGATTTAACAACACTGTAAAATCATTTAATTTCCTGGAACTTTTGTTTAGAAAGGTCACAAAATATTTGATTCCTAGGTCTTCATAAAATCTATACTATCATATTACTACCGGTATGTCCAAAATGTCCTTTCAAAATTTCTAAATATCAAAATGCTACATATTTTTAACTCCAGGGAAACATGCAATGGTGTAAACACTCCTCTGATAGAGAAACAAATACAAAAGGGTCATGATTAAGGTAGTTCTGCACATTTGGTAAACTATAAGTCATTGTGGGATATCATTTATTCTGAAAACACAGAATTAAGTCTGGATCCGGCATACGGAAAAGTTAATCACACCACAAATAAATTGAAGCCAGTGTGTGTTAATAGATAAAACTGAAAATGTTTCCATTCCCATTAGTAGATTCTGACATACCAGCTTACAAACAAAACTTAATCAAATCGGGACGGCAATACAGACATCAATGCATGGGTGAATGCAAAAGCTTTACCTGTTCTTCCAATAGTCTAGCTAAAAAGCTTTGATCCAAATGTGCAGACCTACCTCAAAATGCAAAAACAAAATGACTTAATCCTATCTTCTGACTGCAAACAAGCCTTACTGAGTTTTGTATTGTTGTTTAGGCCATAATTGTGACAACATGCCATGTAATAGTTATGGTTCTTGGCTGAATCACTCAACTAATAATGTCAGTTTCAACTTCAAAGCTACTGATCGTAAAGTGTTTTAAAGAAACTAAATGTAAAAAAATAACTTAACATGCCAATTCTAGTACTGTACTTCAAGTCACAGCAATACCTCTTTGATTTTTAATAGGGAATCTGATAAGCAAAAAATATTACATAAAAACAGCGATAATATTTATATTTTACCTTTGCTGTAACAGATGGTTTGACTTTCCTGAAAGCTGAATCAAAATGTTCTCCCTTGACAGTAATTACATCACTGGCTTGTCTCCCTTCATTCAAGATGGCTTCCTTCAGTGCAGAAATAGATGCTTCTCTCACCAATGCTGCTAAATCTGCTCCACTATTGTATGAAAATAATAAATTTGAATTTCAAGTCCAAACATAAAACTGTGTACATATTTAAACCATGAACAAGGCTAAACTGTGTTAACTATCCCTTTGGCTTAGCAGTGATCTCAGTGGTGTTAGGGGAGCCAGCTAGAACTACCCCCACCACCCACCCCACCCCTAAAAATAAAGCTGCCCCCTCAACTGTAAAAATTGAAAGTTTGAAGAAATTCTGAGATGCTCTAACTGCAAAAAGTCAATAAATACTTACAAACTAACAAATAAATGGAAGTTCTTATCAAAGTTTTCTTTCAAAATGAGAAGTTCCCTACCACTGAAAACTTGCAAAAATTTACGTATTTCTATTATACAAGACAACCAGAAAGTACAGGTTGTTTTTTTTACATGTAGATTACAGCACTATGTCGACATGAAAACTTGTCCATTCCTATATTTCAACAGCTAACATTGTAATAATTGTGCTGACTGGTAAGACAATGAATACCGGTACTTACGTGTAGCAATCACATCGGGAATCTTCCGAAATATTGGTGAGGTTGACATCATCTAAAAGTCTTGGTATTGTGCCATTCTGAAATTTTTAACATTATTTTTCATCAAAATGTTCAGCAATTTTAATGTATAATATAAATAACAAGAGGGCCAAGATGACCCTAAGTCACTCACCCGAGTAACACACAATAACAGTGTAAAATGTTTTACCTAGTGATTTCATGGAGACTAATATTCTGACCAATTTTCATTAAGATTGGACCAAAAAACCTGGCCTCTTGAGTGTAAAAAGCTTATTCTTTGATTTGACCTGGTGACCTAGTTTTTGACCCTACATGACCCAGATAAAAATTCATGTGATATTTCATGCACAGAAACATTCTGACCAAGTTTCATGCACATCAAATAAACAAGTGTTAACAAGCTTTTCCTTTGATTTGACCGAGTGACCTAGTTTTTGACCCCATATGACCCAGTTTCCAAATTAACATAGGAATCATCAAGATAAACATTCTGACAAAGTTTCATGACGATAGGGTCATAAATGTGGCCTCTAGGTTGTTAACAAGCTTTTCCTTTGATTTGACCTAATGACCTAGTTTTTAACCCGACATGACCCAGTTTCGATCCAGGCCTAGAAATCATCAAGATAATCATTCTATGCAAGTTTGTATCAAATCAAAGCATAAATGAAACCTCTATATGGCTGAAAGGGCCAACTAGAAAATTTTGCCTCTGAACTTTAGAACCCATGATGGAATCTAGCCGGTTTTTGGAAGGACCCGAGATCTTATTGTGACTTAAGTTGTGTGTAAGAGTAGTTAAAATCAAATATAAAATGTCACTTTTATCGTGTTCACAAGGTAAAAATTAACAAATTTTGGCTCTTTTAGGGGTCATCCAGGGGCCGTAACTCCGGAACCTATGACTGGATCTGACAGATTCATCATGGAATCCAAGATTTATTGTTGTTGAAGATATTTTGCAAGTTTGTATCAAATCAAACCATAAATGAAGTCTCTATATGGCTGCAAAAGCCAAAATAGCAAATTTTGGCCCTTTAAGGGGCCATAACTCTGGAACCCATAATGGGATCTGGCCAGTTTTCGAAAGGAACTGAGATATTATGCCAATACAAATTGTGTGCAAGTTTGATTAAAGTTGATTTCAAAATGTGGTCTCTATCCTGTTCACAAGCCAAAAATAGCAAATTTTGGCCCTTTAAGGGGCCATAACTCTGGAACTCATGACGGGATCTTGCCAGTTTTCGAAGGGAACCGAGATATTATGCCAATACAAGATGTGTGCAAGTTTGATTAAAGTTGATTGCAAAATGTGGTCTCTATTGTGTTTACAAGCCAAAATTAGCAAAGTTTGGCCCTTTAAGGGGACATAACTCTGGAACCCATGATGGGATCTTGCCAGTTTTCGAAAGGAACCGAGATATTATGCCAATACAAGTTGTGTGCAAGTTTGATTAAAGTTGATTGCAAAATGTGGTCTCTATCGCGTTCACAATCCAAAAATAGCAAATTTTGGCCCTTTAAGGGGCCATAACTCTGGAACCCATGATGGGATCTGGCCAGTTTTTGAAAGGAACCGAGATATTATGCCAATAAAAGTTGTGTGCAAGTTTGATTAAAATTGATTGCAAAATGAGGTCTCTATCATGTTCACAAGAAATTGTGAACGGATGACGGCCGGACGTACGACGGACAAAATGCGATCACAAAAGCTTAGACTGTCACTATGTGACAGCCTAGCTAAAACCCAAAACCAGACAACAGAGCACAGAAACTGTTTAAGTAACTTGTAGATACAGATATTTCAAGTTAAATATACTGAACTGAAATGACGAGAGACGTTGTACTGAAATTAAGACTTTTGTGTCCTGTGTTTATAATTATCAAGATATGAACCTAACAAGACTACAACTTTACAGTGCAAAATACACCTGAAAGTGTCTATAAAAGTTCGAGGATCACAAGTCAAAGTATTTAGAAGTTACTGAGCAGACAGATAGATGGACAGATGAATGACTAGTACCATCCCTTGTTAAATCCATTCAGAGAAACGACTGTTTTTTATTTGAACAGGGCCATCAACAGTACAGGAATGGTGAAGGTATTCAATACGCAGATATGTCAGAGAGGCAGCAAGAGACGAGAGAGACAGAAATGACAAAAGATGACATACAGACAAATACTGGACAGCCTTTTAGTGCTGGCTAGTTTATATACAAACCTTTGTGATACAGTTTAGTATATCAAGTCTGTCAGATGCAGTAGGAAGTCCAACATACAAAGTCTTGTCAAGTCGCCCTGGTCTCAGTACTGCTGGATCAATAATATCTAGAAATGAAAATAACTTTTTAAATTGTGACAAATTAATTTTAAAACAGACATGCTTAGTCTTTACCGCTGTTCAACTATTCTCCACATTTCCTACTGCTCATTTATTAGTCCTCAACAGAATCAATACAGTTAGTGGTTCAGTGATAAGATATACCTTTACGATCAACTAATGGTGGAGATTATATTAAAATAGTGCAGGAGTTGTGCACTTGATCCTATGACAATTTGACCAAAATCACTACATGTATTCATTCACCATCTTCTCTGTAACATAGTGGAAACTGTTAATTACTTACAGGAAGAAATTCTATTTATATTCCACTGGAAATTTTCTCCCCATATGCCACAGGTCAACATTTCACATCGGAATTTTTTTTAAACGTCTTTATAATTTTCAATGCACAGTGATCTCTGGCAAACTCTTTTGTTCTTATAAAGACCCAAAATGTTAGTTTATATACAGACAATAAGGAAGGCACGGCGACCAAATCATTTTCTATAAAGGGTTATAAAACTGGGCCTTCAGACAAGTCAGCTTGCAAGCAACTGAAACTGAACAATGGCTACCCAGTATTTTCAGACTGATCTCAAAACTAGACTTTATAACTTTAAAACCTGTTTTACAGATCTCATAATATGCTGTCCAGCAAAAATACAAAAGGTATAAAGAAATATCACCAACATACCAGGTCTGTTAGTGGCAGCCATTATAAATACTTGTTTCCTCTCCTCTAGGCCGTCCATCTCTGTCAACAACTGATTTACCACTCTGGCACTTGAGTTCCCCTAGTGGTTATTTCAAACAATAATCATTTATATAGTCGTATAAATGAAAACATGACTGATGCTAGCAAGCAGTGCTTCTTGTTTAAACTGTTTTGAAGAACTGGTAATCTTATAAACAGATCAACAGGGGACAGACCTTTCACTATGTCAGTTGAATGGCAATTCTTATTTTGGCTAATTTATTTATTATTTATTTATCTATTTAAGAAATAATAAGTTCCCAAACATGGTTTATCGTAGAATAACCCGAGTTTTTAGTTCTTATGCGTAAGAATCTATCACGAAGGCTGAGTCATATATTGTTTCGCATAAATATGAAAAATCACACTTGGGAACTTATTATTTCGATTCTAACAAGATATACTAGTATCAAGTGTTAGAAAAAATGGTAACTACTTTTTACGACCGTGCTACACACCTGGATCGGATGACGTCATTGCACGCGAGTGGTTTACTGCAGAATAACCCGAGATAGATTTTGCTGTACATGTATGCAGGTTATTTGCTGGTCGTGTTAGAATTAAGAAATATTTAATAGCAAAAGAGTGTTTTAACACTATTTATGCGCAATGGGCGGTTATACGTTGGGCGTAATAAATTCACTAGCGCGCAGCCCGAGTGAAATTATTTGTACGACGTATTACCGCCCGAGTGTATAAATAGTGTTAAAACAAGGTTTTGCTATAAATTATTTCGATTCTAATATGCCTTTAATAAAAAACAGTAGAAAAAATATAGTAGCGCTCTTTCTTGGTCGCTACAAAAACATTGACGTCACAGCACGTTAACGTGACGTCATTCTAGCGTAAGCGTGTTTTAACAGAGACAAGCATATTAGAATATTTATTATACCACATTTCTATAGCACTCTTTTCATGCACATGTACACATTCAAAAGTGCTTTACAGAATAAATTGCAAACAATACAAACAAATACGCATACAAAAATAATGCATTCAACATTAACAAAAATCATGAATGTAAAACATATAGATAAAACAAGACAAACATACATACATATTTAAAAGTATTTAAGTGACCCCAGGATAAAATGCTGTTCTACACTGTTTTATGAAGAAGAAAACAACATCAATGTATCGGTCAGTTAACGAAATATTGTACAAAGAAGGGGGTTTTTAGCAGGCTTTTGAAAGCAGCTAGCGTATGAGCTTCCCTGATCTTGACGGGAAGGGAGTTCCAAAGCTTTGGAGCAGTGAACGAAAAGCTGCGATTGCCATACATCTATCATATCCCTAATATAGGCAGGGGACTGATTGTGTAAAGCCTTAAAGGTGTGGGTCAGAACCTTGTACTGCACCCTGTATTTTACTAGCAACCAATGGAGCTCCTTCAGAACCGGTGTTATATGACTGCGATGGGGAGTCTTAGTGATAACGCGAGCTGCCGTATTCTGGACATGTTGCAACTTGTTAAGTGAAAGTTAATTTATTAACCTTGTCTCATATATCTACATACATTCTGACCTATCTAGCAAAACTTAGAACTCTTAACAACAAATCCTAGATTTGCTTATTGATTCTATTTACAGTACAATGGTAACAAAACTTTGTATGCTAGACTGTAGCAAAAACTCAAACATAAGCACAATGGAATATGTCAATAAAACTTTTAGCAGAATGCAGCACAATAAAACGGCTACCTTTCATCAAATACAATTTATCATAGTTCAACAACGGATAATTTTGTGAAGAGTTTAATCAATATAACCTACAAATAAACTTACTTCTGAATGACCAGACCTTCTTGGACAAAGTGCATCTAACTCATCAAAGAAAATAACACATGGTGCCGAGTTACGAGCTCTCTGAAACACCGTGCGTACAGCTCTCTCACTCTCCCCTACATACTGAAACATAACACGTCACTGATTATTTTTTATTGTTATTATAGATATAGAAAATCCTCATCAAATGAATATAACTTGACTAAATATATATATACTGTGTATGATTAGTTACATTCACCATTTAATGTCATCTTTAACAGTCATTTGTTTATTTTTCAGTTTATTGGTACTAGTACACATTTATACTGTGTTAAGCTATACATGTATTAGGTGTGTAATCTCTTAAACCAAACAAACAGCACTGTTTATACACACAAACATATTAATTTTATATTCACACAGATATCAAGAAGCAGCTGATCATATTTTCAAATAGTAACTTAGGTCCAATGTATTTTTAATGACATATCAATTATTTTCAAAACAAAGAATCATGTTCTGCATATATGACTTGTCCTTACAAACCAATCAAACAGAATATATTTATCAAACCAATCAAACAGAATATATTTATCAAAGCAATAACATACTATTGCAGTTTATAGTTTAACATCCAGCCAGCAACCAGAGATTTTCAAATTTTTGTCTCATTTGTATATTATGCTAATGTTAACTGAATCCATTAAGTACATCATTTAGCTATATAGGGGTTGCTAATGGTTACATACAGTTTAACTTGCTAAAGCTATAAACAGGTCATAGATCAATTACTGACCTTCTAATGAATCAAGCAATTGCTTTCACTCCTTTGCAAAACTTACTTTCATTTGGTCAATAAATGACCTTTAACCTGCATTTAGTTTTCACATATTATCTCTTTACTGACTTTCCAACATAATTTAGAATGAAACATGTAATATTGTTATGTTATGTAAGTGTCTCACCATATTGAGAAGTTCTGGTCCCTTCACAGAGATAAAGTTAATTCCTGATTCATTGGCTACAGCCTGAAACACATAGTTCAAACTTCTACCTTTCCTTTGCATTTTTTTTCTACAATACTAATCACACTCATAACTACTATGATACATTATTGTTTCTTTATGGACATGACTGAAAACTTCAATACTAAAAACACAGATACAAAGCAATACTTTTAAGATATTAAACACAACAAACAAAATTTTTTTGTTTCTTATTTCAGAGCATTCAAATATAGCTTATAAGACACATTGCAGTAATTAAGTAATGCAAAAACACATAAATGGCCAATACTAACAATGTTAGCTGATTTATTTTCCCAGTGCAGTCTGAAACATTTCCTACCTTAGCTAGAAGAGTTTTACCACAACCTGGTGGTCCAGCCAGCAGTATACCTTGTGCTCGAGTCAACCCTAAACTCTTGAACTGCTCTGGATGACGCACAGGAGCCTGAAATTTAACAAGAGCTGTCCGTAAGACAGCGTGCTCGAATTTTCTCAGTGCTTGACTCTGAATTTGAGCTTTGCCAGTAAAAAAAGTCCAAGTTAAAAAGGGGCATAACTCTGTTAAAATTCAAATTATAGTTATGAGAATTTTGTCTCCTGGTGTAGACTTTGATAGTAAATAACTATTTTGAGTTTCAAGTCAATAGCTTTAATAGTAACAGAGATACTTGACTTTATCAAAAATTTTAACAAAAAAAATCTACGTTAAAAGGGGCATAATTCTGTCAAAATTCAAATCAGAGTTATGGGGATTGTTTCTCCTGGTGTTGACTATGATGGTAAATAAGTATTTTAAGTTTCAAGTCAAAAGCTTTGATAGTAACAGAGATATTTGACTTTATCAAAAACTTTAACTAAAAATTCTAAGTTAAAAAGGGCATAATTCTGTCAAAATTCAAACCAGAGTTATAGGAATTCTATCTCCTGGTGTAGACTTTGATAGTAAATAACTATTTTGAGTTTCAAGTCAAAAGCTTTCATAGTAACAGAGATATTTGCCTTTATCAAAAATTTTAACAAAATTTCTAAGTTAAAAAGGGGCAAAATTCTGTCAAAATTCAATTCAGTGTTACGGGGATTGTTTCTCCTGGTGTAGACTTTGAGAGTAAATAAGCATTTTAAGTTTCAAGTCAATAGCTTTGATAGTAACAGAGATATTTGACTTTATCAAAAACTTTAACCAAAAATTCTAAGTTAAAAAGGGGCATAATTTTGTCAAAATTCAAATCAGAGTTATGGGGATTGTTTCTCCTGGTGTAGACTTTGATAGTAAATAACTATTTTAAGTTTCAAGTCAATAACTTTGATAGTAACAGAGATATTTGACTTTATCAAAAATTTTAATCAAAAATTCTAAGTTAAAAAGGGGCATAATTCTGTCAAAATTCAAATCAGAGTTATGGAGATTGTTTCTCCTGGTGTAGACTTTGATAGTAAATAACTATTTTAAGTTTCAAGTCAATAGCTTTGATAGTAACAGAGATATTTGACTTTATCAAAAAACTTTAACCAACAGCGACGCCGACGCGGGGGCAAGTGCAATAGCTCTACATTTTCTTCGAAAAGTCGAGCTAAAAAAATCCACCTTACTGATCTCAACTAAGTAAACGAAAAGACCTTGTAACCATTGGGCATGGATGCAGCATTGCACAACTTCTTTGGATTAGAGACACAAAGATGCGTAGGAAAAAATATCTGCGTATGTTGCATAATTTCAGGTTAATTTCTTTAAATGCAATTAAAAAGAAATAATGCTAATTACAATACTTTGTCTTCATTATTAATTAAGTATTTCCCCAAGACAGCAGGTTAGTAAACTATTCTTTTGACACTTGGGTTTTGTGTAACACAATTATTAAAGTATGAACAAAGAAGGAAGTAAATCAGTTTGAGGTAGGAATTTTCATCTCAAAATAATAATTATTCATAAAATAACTGTCTAGTTGCTTTTTATGACCTCTTTAGCACCTACATGTCAATTAGTGGGAGCTACAATTTCAGAAAAACTGGAGCTGAAGTTTATGTGAAGTGATATTCATCTACGTCTAACAATTCTAAAGAAATAGTAAATGAAAAACATGGAATTATGTCAATGCACTGCTACACAGACAACAAACATTACCAGTATAGCAAGTTGAAGTTCCTCCCTGACCTCGTGCAGCGCACCAATATCATCCCATGTAACATCAGGTATTGTTGCAAACCCTTCACGTTTAGCTGACGGCTGAACATACTTCAACGCTTCCTGTCATAATATTACCAAACAATTTCTTTATACATTTCTGCCAATATTAAGTCACAGACCTTAAAATGTGTACATGTGGTAAATAGCAGGAAAACAGACAACACATGTAATATATGCTGGATGAATATAAGCATAATCCTCTGAGAAACAAACACAAACTTCAGTCAAAAGTTAATACAAAACATGTGTAACAGTTACATATTGATTGATTTCAAAGTATGCTTCTTCAAAGTATAAACATATAAAATCTTGTTTACACTAAAATAAATTATGCCGAACTACATTTCATTCCTTAATTAACAACAATACAACAATTAGGAACAGATGAAGGAACACTGTGCACAAGATGTCACTTTTTACCTTAAAATCTTCCATGGTAATATACAGATCCATTAGCTGAGCTTCTGTTAGTGGTGGATGTTCCTTCAACCATGACAGAACTGAAAAATGAAGTCACAAGCTTAAATACCCAGCTATCAAGCATATCAACAAAAGTAGAAAAAATTGCTCATTTATTTAAATGCAGCAACTCATCTCTTAACTATACAGTGTAACTTCCGAAAACCGAACGACCTCCGGACGAGCCTAAAAGTTTGGTTTTTGGAAGTTTCCGGAATTCAGAAGTTTGAAAATTTTTTAGGCAAAGTGGACGTGGTGCACGAGAGTTATGTTTTCTTACACGTAGGATGAAGGAGATTTTTATCCTTTTTAATTTGACAATTTCATATTGATGAATTGATTAATTAATTAATTAATTAATTAGATAATTAATTAAATTTACAAACATTAAGGATAATAAATACATAAATAGCAAATATAAAAAGAAACAACAGAACTTTAATAATAGCATTTACGCAAACATTTTCCACTTTGGAGTCCTGAGTTCGTCAACATTAATTAATGTTGATAATGCATAGTTAAATCAATGTAACTAATCATTTAAAACATCTATCTTTCTTTCATTCAAACATTAAGAGAGTTTTTAACACAAGATATTTAATTCATCACGCTTTCATAAATTGAATACAAATGAAAATAATCGCTAATTATTTCCTTACTTTTGCATCAAATGATCATTGTGATTATATAGCGTGTCAGAATAAACGCGCACCGCTAATAAATAAACAAAAGAACATGTTGACAGCGTTTCTGGATTATCAGGTGGCACTTTTAATCCAGCAAATATTTTGCTGTTCGGTTTTCAGAAGTCAATTTTAGTGTTAAAATATAAACGGTGCTTCAAAAATCGTCCGGTTTTCAGAATTCGGAAGTTCCGGTTTTCAGAGGTTAAAAATATATAGAAATAAGAACAGAAAAAACGGGACCTTGAGTTTCGTGCGGTTTTCAAAGGTTTCCGGTTTTCAGAAGGTCCGGTTTTCGGAAGTTACACTGTATGACCAAAACATGATTACTTTCAGTAGAAAAAGGTTGATTAACACAGTTACTCACCCGATAGATATTCACTACTTCTAACTGTTAACTTCACAGCAACTGCACCTTGAACACCATCTGTTTTAGTTTCACTTGTATCTTGGCAAGTTTCAGTGTGTTCATTATCTACTTCCATTTGACAATCACCTGTCAACTCTTTCCCTGCAAGTTCACTAGTAGTAATTTTATCCACCTCATTATTGTTCACACTTTGTGTACCTTCAACTGGTGCAACAAGTACACCTGAGTTGTCTTCTAAAGTTCTAGAATCATCTTTAATCCTATTTAAGTCTTCAGTTACTAAATTCTCACTTGTTTTTTGGCCATTAACAACATCATCTATTATTCCATTACATTTAGATGTGTTAGTTGTAGTATTGTCTGGTTTTGATGCCCATTGCAAAATGTTTTCACGGACAGAAATCGGGTCTGACTTTTCTATACTAACACTTGAACCAGGCTGTCCTGAACTTGAACCTACCACATTCATATCAACACTAACATCAGGCTGCTCCCCATTTAAGTTTGAAACTGGTTCAGTATCATTTATATTATGTCTAGACTGAGAGGAATTAGGGCAAGATTGAGTCAAATCAGTGCTGGTGCCAGGTTTTGTTGCAACAGTACTGGAACCAGCTGGCACATTAGTTTCTTTCTTAGACAGAGTAGAAGATACATCTGCTTCCTGAGTGTCAAATTTTTTCTCTGTAACTGTATTACTGATATCTGATCTTAAGTCTTGGAATACCCTGTAACAGAAAAGCAAACAATCTGATAATACAATGTCATATTACATCACATTCTTTCATCTTGATGACTTTTAACTCAAGATTAAATTTACCAAGACCAAAGTACTACACTTACATGAAATCACCTACCACAATTGGTGTATGTATATGTTGTAATAGAAGAGATGCATGCATATCAATGTTAATGAAAATTATAACTAATTCAAGACCACATAACTCGGCAATCAACAGTCTGACCTCACCAGTGCTCTGACTTTGACTTTACAAATATATTGTATGTGTACATAGGACAAGATTTCATTTAGAAACGAAGGTGTTAGAATGTAGATCCAGAATTGTGACACTTCTTTTATAATTCAAGGGAATAGAACTCTCAACCTACTTCAATATGTAATCTGAACCACAATTAAACTTGAAAGCGGTCTCACCGGTATACACATTCTGTTTATATAATTTTGACTAGGATTGGAAAAGGTGGTATATAATGCTTTACAACTTTGTTTTTGCTAAAATCTTGAAAGGGTTGTATCTTTTTTATTAAGTTTAGAAACTATATAAAATCCACCAAAACATTTTTGGAAGGTCTTATTAAATCTCTAAACAGATCAAACTTGTAAAAAAGCTTATAAATCTAAGATGTGTGAATGAGTAACTTTATGATGCCATAACTCAGCCAATATCAGTCAACATGAAAATACAGACAATATGCAAAACCAGCCTTGGAAATGAATCTTTTGTTGGTTGAAATCCCAATGGCAGTTTCAGATAGGTAGTCCAGGTAACTTTTGTGAAAGACAGACAGCACAAAATCAATATATCCCATATCCCTACATATGAAGAGACATTCTTAAACACTTCCTTGTATATCATGAAGAAGCTTACCTGTTAACTGCTGTCATGGCTGCCTCTCGAGTCAGTGCCATTAGATCAGCACCAACATAACCTGGTGTATTATGTGCCATGTATCTAAAGTCAAAATCTTGTGATAAGCGCAAATTTCTACATAGCACTTCTAGAATCCTGAAAGAGATGTAAATGTAACTTCAAGTTAGATATAGGGGTGACTATTGAGGCCAATTTTGACTACTGCAATACTATTGATATTGCTGAAAAACTATTGCGATACTATTCTATTGCAGGTTACTATTGCGATACT
The DNA here is from genome assembly GCF_021730395.1 of Mercenaria mercenaria. Taxonomy (NCBI): domain Eukaryota; kingdom Metazoa; phylum Mollusca; class Bivalvia; order Venerida; family Veneridae; genus Mercenaria; species Mercenaria mercenaria. Next base: position 70,964,401 of record NC_069362.1, read on the forward strand.
ATTGCAATAGTTATCGGCCACCATGTTTTATAAGGTAAAACAAGGCAGTCTGAAAGACAGCTAAATCCCCCGCCACTGCTATGGATAGTGAAAGGATAAACCTTTGATTTTAGCTGTGACCTTGACCTTGAACTGACATGGCTGACTCATGAATTCTGCACAACGTCTTGATGAGGTGATCATTTGACCCAAGTTTCATGAAAATCCTTCAAGGGGTTTAGGAGATACAGGGCTGAAACCTTTGACCTTCAGTTGTGACCTTGACCTTGAGTTGACATGGCTGACTCATGAGTTCTTGATGAGGTGATCATTTGACCCAAGTTTGATGAAAATCCTTCAAGGGGTTTAGGAGATGCAGAGTGGACACAAAATGGAAGGCTCAAACCTTCTGACCCTTAGTTGTGACCTTGACCTTGAGCTGGCATGGTTGACTCATAATTTCTGCACATCGTTTTGATGAGGTAATCATTTTACCCAAGTTTTATAAAATTCCTTCAAGGGGTTTAGGAGATATAGAGCGGACACGATATGGAAGGCTCAAACCTTTGACCTTCAGTTGTGACCTTGACCTTGAGCCCACATGGCTGACTCATAAGTTCTGCACATCGCCTTGATGAGGTGATCGTTTGACCCAAGTTTGATGAAAATCCTTCAAGGAGTTTAGGAGATACGGACACAAAATGGAAGGCTCAAACCTTTGACCTTGAGTTGTGACCTTGACCCGACAAGGCTGACCCATGGGTTCTGCAAATCGTCTTGATGAGGTGATCATTTGACCCAAGTTTCATGAAAATCCTTCAAGGAGTTTAGAAGATTTAGAGCGGACACAAAATGGAAGGCTCAAAACCTTTGACCCTAAGTTTTGACCTTGACCTTGAGCTGGCATGGCTGATTCATGGGTTCTGCACATTGTCTTGATGAGGTGATCATTTGACCAAAGTTTTATAAAATTCCTTCAAGGGGTTTATGACATATAGAGCGGACACAAAATGGCAGGCTCAAACCTTTGAGTTGTGTCCTTGACCTTGAACCGACAAGGCTGACTCATGGGTTCTGCACATCGTCTTGATGAGGTGATCATTTGACCCAAGTTTCATGAAAATCCTTCAAGGGGTTTAGGAGATATGGACCGGACACGATTTTGTTACGGAAGGACGGACGGACGGAGACCATTCCTATAATCCCTCCGCCACGGTGGGGTATTAACTACCAACTGGCATTATTACACAGTGTAAGACACAGCACTGTTTATAATTGAGATGTTTGTTTAACTGAAATGGACAGAAATAAATGTAACATTAAATATTTTTAACAAGTTGTTCTATTTCTTGTCTTCCTTAGCTTTGAAACAATAAGTAAAACAATAAACCTATGCAAGGTATACTAAAACGAATCGGCCATTTTGTTGCATATGTAAATGTGTTTAATAACCCAACACGTCGAAAAAGACGAAAACTGACGGATCGGACTAAGGTGTACCAGCACTAAATGAAGGGCCCTACCGAACAGTTTGCTTTATCATACAAGTAGCCTACTTTCTCCATGTCCATAGTACTTTTTCTCATTCAAGATAAACAGGTTATTTAAATATATTTATTCAAAGTTTCTAAGAAACTAACTTTATTAATTATCTTCAAGACTTCTCAATCCTTTATGGTAGTTTAATTCCGTGAGGTTAATTATTGCAATGGAGACGTAAACATTTTCTGAGGCGCAAATAAAAGCTGGCTCTGTTTCTTGGTTTATAAATTAATTATTTCTGTATTTACTAAAATTTCAAAACTATCGATTGTTGAAGGAACTATCGGCAATTGTTATTGGATTGTGATTTCTCTATCGGTGCATACTATCTGGACACTCAGGATCGCAATGCATCGATATTTTGATGTATCATTACACCCCTAGTTAGATAAATTACTTTGACAATGTGTCCCTATTTATGAATAAGAAAGACATCTCTTAGTATATAAACACCTGTCAAACTAAGTACAAGCAGTTTTTTTCTTTTCCTAATTTCATATTAAGCTTCTGAAAAATTCGTAGGTCTCCTTATAAGGTTACATTTAAATGAAGGATACATAATACCTGACCATATCACACAGATATGTGTTAACAATTAACTGATTAATATGCTTTTTTACTGGGTAAAAAGATACAAGCCTGGCACACAGCAATCTCTATTGAACCACACTTTACCCATATGACCAAAAGTTGTGTTCCAAACATCATATCATGATGTTCATTGGTAGCAAATTGTTTGAAAATCCTTACATAGGGTAAAAAGGTGCAGAGTTTTCACGAAAGATTCTCTATTTGACCTTTGAAGTAAACCCACATGACCTAAAGATGCATCCTATGAGTTGTCTCACTATGTTGTTGCAAGTTATTTGAAAACCCTTATAATCTTGACATAGAATGACATCACCCAAAGTTTCATTCTGCACCTTACGTCATTATGGAGATTAAAAGACACAATATAATCCCTATTTGAACAGTGATCACACTGCAAACACTTGCTCCGGTATGAACACACCTTGACATATGTGCACTGCCTTGCTATAGTTAACATTTGTTGCAAATCATTTGAAAATTCTTCCTAAGACAAATATTATGTCTCTCACAAATTTTTAGGAGACCAAATTAATTTCATACTTCAATGCTAATCAAGTGGATAATCGAATGTATAGCAGAAATTTTAATCCTTTTTTACTTTAATTGAATTTGCATCATTTAACAGAATTTAAATAAGCATCACTAAGTTAACCTAATTTTTTTGAAGAACTGAATCAGTTTTCTGGTTTTCATTAAGCTTGAAATGAATTGGTGTGTTCAAAGTTTGTAGAAACTTATTAATTATTAATTATTAATCTCTAAAAAACAAATAAATGTCCACTTAGCACAAATACTGTAACAGTTTTTTGTTGTTGTTTTGGGTTTAACGCCATTTTTCAACAATATTTCAGTTATGTAATGGCTGGCAGTAAACCTAACCAGTGTTCCTGGATTCTGTACCAGTACAAACCTGTACTCCACAAATTACTGCCAACTTCCCCATATTAATCAGAGGTGGAGGACGAATGATTTCAGATACAATGTCTTTTATCAAATCGCCACGGAGAACATACGCCCAACCCAAGGATTGAACTCAGGACCCCGCGATCTGTAGATCTGCGTTCTACCTACTGAGCTCAGCAGGCATGTTTGTAATAGTTTTACAAGGCATGATTTCCATGGGGGAGACTGGTAAAATGACATTCTCAAATTTATTAGAATGAACTGAATTTTACTTCGTCAGAAAAGCTTCTCATCTGAGGTAATTTGAATTCAAAAATAGTTTTTATCATTCAAGTGAACAAATATTTACCTTAATCTTGACTGCTCGTCTGGTATACCAAGACATATTTCCCGATCAAATCTCCCTGCTCTCCGTAACGCAGGGTCTAGGGAGTCTGGTCGGTTTGTAGCACCAATTACTAATACATGACATGCAGGATTGGCATTCAAATCTGCAAAGAAAACAGTAAATCACTATTTCTAAGCAAAGTTAATATTGAGAATATCTACAACAACCAGAGAAGTCAACAAAATCTTAAAAGAGGTTATACAAACAAAACACATCAGAGACAGACAAGATGAGAAGATGTGACTCCCACAAGGTAATCTCTATATGGCTCAAAAACTTAAAAGTAGCCATATAAAACAGCCTACACTAGCATAAGATACAATTCCTTTGTGTAATGACATTAAACAGTAGTGTTATGTAGTTGAACTAGAGAAGATATTTAAACCTTACCATCCATACAAGCGAGTAATTGTGCTACAATCCTTCTCTCCATGTCCTTGGAGGCCGTCTCTCTCTTTGGTGTGATAGCATCTATCTCGTCTATAAACACCACACACGGTGCACTCTCCTGCAGTACATTACAAAATGTTCATACTACATCCTAGTCCAAGTATCAAAGCAGTAATGTTGCAATTTCCCCCAAAAGATACATTCTTAGCTCTTCTGTCATTTATAACTAACCAAATTTGATACATTTTTCAGCTGCATCTATCTCATCTATAAACACCACACACGGTGCACTCTCCTGTAGTACATTACAAAATGTTCATACTACATCCTAGTCCAAGTATCAAAGCAGTAATGTTGCAATTTCCCCCCAAAAGATACATTCTTAGCTCTTCTGTCATTTATAACTAACCAAATTTGATACATTTTTCAGCTGCGTTTTAATAAATTGTTCAGCAGAATAAAAAGAATACCGACTGCAGGTGTCAACATTCATCATAGGTCCCTGACATTAAGCAATATGAAAGAAAAGAGTTCCTGACCTCCTTATTCATCTACTGAGTATTAAGAAGTTAATAGTTTCAAAGCTATAGCTGTTATAGTTTTCAAGAATAGCTAGCCTAAACAAGAGTGCCAGACTGTCACAAAATACTCCTGTCGGATGAAAACTGACTTAGAGAGCGGACAAGGCTAAATTCACAGATTTTCGAGTAATTCATGGGCCATAATCCAAGAGTGCCCGGGGTGATTTGGGTGGCTATCGAACTTGGACAAGATATTATGCCCACAAACATTGTCAGCAAGTTTGGTGAAGATCGGATAAAAACTGTTTGACTTAGTGAGCGGACAAGGCTAAATTCGCAGTTTTTCGAGTAATTCAAGAGCCATAATCCAAGATTGCCTGGAGCGATTTTAGTGGTTATTGAACTTGGACAAGATATTATGCCCATAAACATTGTCAGCAAGTTTGGTGAAGATCGGATGAAAACTGTTCAACTTAGAGAGTGGACATGCTTTGGACGCTAACCGCCCACCCGCAAACCACTGTGTTCACATAATATGCCCTTCTTTCAGAGATGAGTGTATAAAAATACCTATGGCTGTAAATCTTACAAAATGAATAGAGTTATGCTTTTAAGCCTACATACTATTCTAATAATAAAGAAGTGTATTAAGTGTCAATGTGAACTTTTTAGCTCTTATAGAATTCATGAAAAGTGGACCTAAAGAAAATTAACTAAGGAATTCCAATTTTCTATGTACAAGAAAGGTTGAATCCTAACAAAAAATGCCAGTGAGAGCTCTGGTTCTTATCCTTCTTGCTCAAATTAAGACTATAAACAAGTGCATAAAGCTTCGACGCTATAGTTGTTATAGTTTTAATATGATTACTACATTTTTTTTTTCTTTTCAATACACAACATGTAATATTATACAATTATTGACTCTTGAGCCATTGGATATGATGTGATATTCACCGGAAGAGGGTAATATTGCCGTCTTCCTGTGAATATCACATTATATCCAATGGCTCAAGAGTTAATAACTGTTTTATTATATGGATTCAGGTTTATGAATAAGTAACAAATATTTGTTGCTTGAAAGTAACAATAAATAACTTCCACTCTATTTTGAGAAAGGAAAGTCACATTTAATGGGGAAAACCCACTAACCATTAAACATGAAATATATTTTGAAAGAAGATGAGCGGTGTCAGCCAATGAAATTTATGTTATTTTTAGAACATATAATAATATCAAATATAGCGTCATGTGATACTTAACTTTCCACAAAAACATACAGAACTTACCGCAGCTTTATCAAAGAGGTCTCTGATTTTCTCCTCGGAGTTGCCCGACACTCCAGACACTATTTCTGTAGCTGCTAGTTTTATCATGGCCAAATCCAGCTCCTATAAATAATCAATTATACAAACATGTAATCTAATACATCTAAAATGGTTGGAATCTCAGAATAAATGAATAAAGTTGTACAATTAACATGTTACTGTTACTGTTTGAACCTAATCTGATATGGTGTATACTGGTGCTTTGCTCAGATTTTGCTGATCTGTGACAAAGACCACAAATTGCAGTAAACTAATTACAGTTTTATCTGGTTTTTGCAAGTACCAGTTATAAAAGTCCTTGATAATAAACTGAGAAATAAGCAGTAACCAGGTTTTTACATAACGGGTGATGGAAAGATCAAGATTTCTTTAATTCTGTTCAAGTGTTCAGGCATAAAACATCAACTGTGTACATAACCATTTTAAAGCTGAATATGTAAATTAGAATCTTACCCCAGCTATGGCATTGGCGAGCAGAGTTTTACCACATCCTGGTGGACCATGAAGTAAGAACCCCCTGGGTGGGGTCACTCCCAGTTGCTGGTAGACCTCTGGGTGACGCATGTGCACCAGTAATTTGCAAATATCCTGATGAAATAAACCTTGTTCTTAGATTCTAGCTATCAGTATTTCAAATTAGATGCTAAACTGAAAACAGCTTAACATGCTATTGTTTTGCATATTTATCACAGCAAGTTTTAAATATTGTAGCAAGTTAAACCTGCTGTAAATATTTTGGCTAAGTTTATATAAATACAGTTTATTAAAGGTGAAATTACAGGTAAGTAACGTTTTAACAAAATCAGAAAACTGCAAATGTAAACTTTGACACTAAATAGTTGAAAGATCAAATTAAGCAGCTAAACCTCAAATAAAGAGAGGTAAACAACAAAATATTTGAATCTTAGTTATGATTATAGAGAGGTAAATCACATAACACCAGAACCTGAATTATAGAGAGGTAAATCACATTACATCAGAACCTGAATTATAGAGAGGTAAATCACATTACATCAGAACCTGAATTATAGAGAGGTAAATCACATTACACCAGAACCTGAATTATAGAGAGGTAAATCACATTACACCAGAACCTGAATTATAGAGAGGTAAATCACATTACACCAGAACCTGAATTATAGAGAGGTAAATCACATTACATCAGAACCTGAATTATAGAGAGGTAAATCACATTACATCAGAACCTGAATTACAGAGAGGTCAGTAACATTACATCAGAACCTGAATTATAGAGAGTAAATAACATTACATCAGAACCTGAATTATAGGGAGGTAAAGTAACATTTAATCAGAATCTGAGATTAAGAGGTAAATAACATTCATCAGAACCTGAATTATAGAGGTAATACACACTTCATCAGAACCTGATATACAGAGGTAAACATACAAGAACTGAAATTATAGAGAGGTAAATAACATTACATCAGAACCTGAATTATAGAGAGGTAAATAACATTACATCAGAACCTGATATACAGAGGTAAAAACATTCATCAGAACCTGATTATACAGAGGTAACAAACACTACATAGAACCTGTATCATACAGAGGTAAACAACACTTCATCAGAACTGTATCATACAGAGGTAAACAACATACATAAGAACTGTATCATACAGAGGTAAACACATACTTCATAGAACCTGTATCATACAGAGGTAAACACCACTTCATAAGAACCTGTATCATACAGAGGTAAACAACACTACATAAGAACATGTATCATACAGAGGTAAACAACACTTCATCAGAACCTGTATCATACAGAGGTAAACAACACTACATAAGAACCTGTATCATACAGAGGTAAACAACACTTCATAAGAACATGTATCATACAGAGGTAAACAACACTACATAAGAACCTGTATCATACAGAGGTAAACAACACTTCATAAGAACCTGTATCATACAGAGGTAAACAACACTTCATAAGAACCTGTATCATACAGAGGTAAACAACACTACATAAGAACCTGTATCATACAGAGGTAAACAACACTCTACATAAGAACCTGAGACAAAGATAGGTAGACAACACTACATTAGAACAAGTTTCAAAGATAACTTACAATTAAAGTGGTTTCATTGCCACCAACATCAGCAAAGGTCACACTGGACTTCTGTACAGACAATCCTGTAATTTATTGTATATCATGTAAACTTCTGAATTCTAAAGTATTAATGTTTCATCCTGAAAAATGACTATCAGAAAACAGAATATATCTGGCAAGATTTATATAGGAAGATTTACCTGACTATATGTATGATGCCATCAGAAAACCTGACAAAGTGACAAAATTTTCTACTTTCAGGTTTGCTGGTGACGATGCAACTCTAGAACAACAAAATGACAGAATCTGCACAATCAACAGCCCCATTTCCATATTTAAGTGTACATGTCTACTGAGAAATTATTCTGTAAGTAGTGTAAGATAACCAATGCTAAATTTCAGATCATGTTCTTTTTCAAAGAGACTATCTGCAGCATTGACAGTCTTTTCTAAATTAATTTATAGACGTTCCCTGACACAATATGAATAATTCAGAATTTAACTTCTTAAAAATATTTAAGATTTTATAAAATATAAATGGAACAGTTTTCTTAAGAGAATATTTAGACAGATTATAAATAAACACATACCTTTCTCCTTCCTGTCCTCAGAATCACTGTCGTCATGTTTCTTGATTTTTGAACCACTCTAATATAATAAACATTATACTTAAAATCAGTAGACCTGCTCAGAATTTTAGACTGGCATGGTAAAATTGACAGTTTTAAGGAATATATTCAACTACTTTGATTTCAAAAATGTTGATCTAAAATTATACTGAAATATATTAATCGGTGGTATAATAAATTTAATTTCTGAATTAATAATTAATATCAACCATAATGCAAGCCTCAATCCACTGATGTTGTTACAAAATGTCTGACAGCAAACTAGGCAGCAAAATTCAAGGAATTACACTCCTTTGCAAAAATTAATACTTTTGAACTAATCTACATAAAAACAGTTATTCATGTAATAATATAAAATTTCTATCTAGAAACTGGTTGATCACAACAGCCAGTAAAGCATGTAATATGTAAGTTAAAATTTCTTACACTTGGGCTAAAAAAAACACCTTAATTCTAGCCCAGATAAGCCACTGGATAATGCAAACATACTGTTATCTATTATTACCTTTTTTTTCTTGGGTGTTCTGTTGAGTTTACCTTTTCCCAAACCTCTTGCCTGACTCTGTGTTTCTGCTCCACCAATATCTATACTTTCTGCATTGTCTCTTTCCCTATTTTTCCTTGGGTCTATTAATGTAACACGTACATTTTCTACTGAATCCCCTGCCACTGGTGATTTTGGTGCCGAGTTGGTCACCCCAACATTGTCTGATGTTATACCACTGTGTAATAAACTAGCTTGGTGATCTGTCTCCGTTTTCCCTGAAAAAACACGATACAGTGTTCCTCCTTTCATTCTTGGGTCACTTTTACCTGATACGTAAGCACTAAATGAAGTCCTTGATGGTAAATCACCTAGGAATTTTTGTATAGTTACCTCCCTTGACTCCTTATTTTCAGGATTGTCTTTCTTAGAACTGACATTATCTCCCTTTCTATCTATAAAGTATTTATCATTAGCGGTCCTCCGTGGTCCTACAAGACCTGTTGAAGAGATGTTTCTCTCTAGCACATTAGGACTGGGGTAGAGCACCTTGGTTTCTGATTTCGACTTCTTTACAATTGTTGTTTTTGGTGTCTCCAAAGCTTTTCTTTTCTTGTCGTCTGCTGCAGGCTTTGACACATGTGTAGGGCTGTTTCTGTACATGTTCATCAATCTGTTGTTGATGGCATTAGAATCCTGTCAATAAGAGAATCTAATCTTGATTCAGGACAATATCTCACAGCTATTTTGATAGTAGAACAATATATTTATTTCATTATTTTACCACATGATACATTTTATTGAGACTTAATTGAAATTTCTCAATGAAATGACTAAAATTTTCCGCTTTGAAATTAATCATACAAGAAATTTTTTAGCAAAAGTTATGTTATTGTGTTGCAAGTACTGGGCAAGATAAAAGTGCAGGAACCCCAGATGGTGTCTCTTGGTGTGAAAATGACCTTAAACTGATCTGAAAGACACACCCTGCCTCAAATGAATGAAGTTATACATACCCTTAATATTCTTGTTTAAATAAGGCACCATCAGGCTGTAGAAAAGTCAATTAGCATGAACAGGAAACATCTTCCCCATTACCACTCAGATTATAATTAATCAATATAGATTGTTTCAAGATATAATTTATCTTCCACATACCTTGTACTCAACCAACTGCTCCATTTTGACAGATGAGGTAATATCCTCACCATCGGAGGAGGAGTATGAATCGTTGTTCACGGTAACCTCATCACCTCCATCCTCCGCCTCATCCTCAACATCAGGTATCTCTCGAGAATGTTCTGATACATTCTTCCATACATAGTGACCACTAAAACAACAAGAGGACCATGATGGTCGCTCACCTCTTCCCACATGACCCAGTTTTGAGTATGAAGTCGTTTCTTCTATTATTTGACATAGTGACCTAGTTTTTGAGCTCATGTGACCCAGTTTTGAACTTGACCTAGATATTATCAAGATAAAAATTCTGACCAATTTTCATGAAGATCCATTGAAAAATATGGTCTCTAGAGAGGTCACAAGGTTTTTCTATTATTTGACCTATTGACCTAGTTTTCGAAGGTACCTGACCCTGTTTTGAACTTTACCTAGATATCATCAAGGTGAACATTCTCACTAATTTTCATGAAGATCTCATGAAAAATATGGCCTCTAGAGAGGTCACAAGGTTTTTCTATTTTTATACCTACTGGCCTAGTTTTTGACCGCATGTGACCCAGTTTCGAACTTGACCTAGATATCACCAAGGTGAACATTCAGATCAATTTTCATGAAGATCCATTGAAAAATATGGCCTCTAGAGAGGTCAAAAGATTTTAATAATTTTAGACCTACTGACCTAGTTTTTTACCGCAGTTGACCCAGTTTCAAACTTGACCTAGATATCATCAAGATGAACATTCAGACCAACTTTCATACAGATCCCATGAAAAGTATGGCCTCTAGAGAGGTCACAAGGTTTTTTTTATTATTTGACCTACTGACCTAGTTTTTTAAGACACGTGACCCAGTTTCAAACTTGACCTAGATATCATCAAGGTGAACATTCTGACCAATTTTCATGAAGATCCATTCATAAGTATGGCCTCTAGAGAGGTCACAAGGTTTTTCTATTTTTAGACCTACTGACCTAGTTTTTGACTGCAGTTGACCCAGTTTCGAACTTGACCTAGATATCATCAAGATGAACATCCAGACCAATTTTCATACAGATCCCATGAAAAATATGGCCTTTAGAGAGGTCACAAGGTTTTTCTATTATTTGACCTACTGACCTAGTTTTTGAAGGCACGTGACCCACTTTCGAACTTGACCTAGATATCATCAAGATGAACATTCAGACCAACTTTCATACAGATCCCATGAAAAATATGGCCTCTAGAGAGGTCACAAGGTTTTTCTATTATTTGACCTACTGACCTAGTTTTCGATGGCACGTGACCCACTTTCGAACTTGACCTAGATATCATCAAGATGAACATTCTGACCAATTTTCATGAAGATCTCATGAAATATATGGCCTCTAGAGAGGTCACAAGGTTTTTCTATTTTTAGAACTACTGACCTAGTTTTTGACGGCACGTGACCCAGTTTCGAACTTGACCTAGATATCATCAAGATGAACATTCAGACCAACTTTCATACAGATCCCATGAAAAATATGGCCTCTAGAGAGGTCACAAGGTTTTTCTATTATTTGACCTACTGACCTAGTTTTTGAGGGCACGTGACCCAGTTTCGAACTTGACCTAGATACCATCAAGGTGAACGTTCTGACCAATTTTCATGAAGATCTTGTGAAATATATGGCCTCTAGAGAGGTCACAAGGTTTTTCTATTTTTAGACCTACTGACCTAGTTTTTGATGGCACGTGATCCAGTTTCGAACTTGACCTAGATATCATCAAGGTGAACATTCTGACCAATTTTCATGAAGATCTTGTGAAATATATGGCCTCTAGAGAGGTCACAAGGTTTTTCTATTTTTAGACCTACTGACCTAGTTTTTGATGGCACGTGACCCAGTTTCGAACTTGACCTAGATATCATCAAGGTGAACATTCTGACCAATTTTCATGAAGATCTTGTGAAATATATGACCTCTAGAGAGGTCACAAGGTTTTTCTATTTTTAGACCTACTGACCTAGTTTTTGATGGCACGTGACCCAGTTTCGAACTTGACCTAGATATCATCAAGATGAACATTCTGACCAACTTTCATAAAGATCCCATGAAAAATGTGACCTCTAGAGTGGTCACAAGCAAAAGTTTACGGACGCACGGACGCACGGACGCACGGACGGACGGACGACAGACGACAGACGCCCCGCGATCACAAAAGCTCACCTTGTCACTTTGTGACAGGTGAGCTAACAAAAAAGAACAGTGTACTGTCAGGACCCTCATTTCAGTTTGTTCTGGGGCCATTCCACCTTCTGCTTTTATTTAAAAAGTCCAATCTTTAAGAGCTTTAAATTTGATTTTTAATTTCAATCAACCTATAAAAAGATTCTCTGGAAGCATAGAATAACAACAAGATTTGGTTTTGCTGAGTTTGTTCATGAGAAATAATAAAATGTGTAAGACTCTTTGTGCCCCCAGCACTGTCTTTTTTGGACTACAAAAAGCAGTCTTTCTCCCATCCTAGGATTCATTTCATAAACAAGAGCTGTCACTAATGGTGACAAATGCCCCCACAGTGCCTTGACCTTTGACCTGGTGACCTTGACCTTTGACCTGGTGACCCCAAAGTCAGTAGGGGTCGTGTACTCAATAAGTACTATCAGCATGTGAAGTTTGAAGGTCCTGGGTGCAGTGGTGCGCGAGTAAAGTGCCTTCATGCAAAAAGTTAACGTCTGACCAGGTGACCTTGACCTTTGACCTACTGACTGGTCGTGTACTCAATAAGTACTATCAGCATGTGAAGTTTGAAGGTCCTATGTGCAGTGGTTCGCTAGTAAAGTGCCTTCATACAAAATGTTAACTTTGACCTGGTGACCTTGACCTTTGACCTGGTGACCCCAAAGTCAGTAGGGGTCGTGTATTCAATAAGTACTATCAGCATGTGAAGTTTGAAGGTCCTGGGTGCAGTGGTTCGCTATTAAAGTGCCTTCATGCAAAAAGTTAACGTTTGACCTGGTGACCTTGACCTTTAACCTGGTGACCCAAAAGTCAGTAGGGGTCGTGTACTCAATAAGTACTATCAGCACGTGAAGTTTGAAGGTCCTGGGTGCAGTGGTTCGCGAGTAAAGTGCCTTCATGCAAAAAGTTAACGTCGTGACGAACGAATGAACGATCTAACAAACGGACGGACAGTTGAAAACTAATATGCCTCCCTTCTGGGGCATAAAAAAATTATTGAACAAATATGCATTTTCCATCTTTAAAAGGTTTAGAACCTACAAAATGTACAACAATTTCTCCAAATCCAATGTAAATAGCTTTCTTTCCACTGACTCACTAGAGTGAATAATAAAGTTTTTATATCAAAATTTACTGAAAAGGTTAAAGCAGAGACTCAATCTTTGAGAAAACATAAAGTTCTGTTTACTTTTCCTCAACAAGCTCCTTCTCAGTGCTGCTGTTCTCATCAGTGTCTGACAATGGAGGAGGCGGATCATTATAGCTCGGCTTCTCCATGTAAGAGTATGCTAAAGCAAAAGTACAGTATGGTTATATAAGTATGTGATGTGTGCACGCATCTCAATATTTTATCATCGATACAGATGGTGCCCCCATTAGTTAGGATTTTGGAAGATACTATAATTTAAGAAACTTTGTTGTGTCCAGCATAAATCATTCATATAATGGTTCTTGTCCTCCCCTGACTAACCTTGTTACATCAGCTAATTGTAAATAAAGAATTACAAAGTACTGCACTATCCACAGGTTTACAAATGGGAGTATTTACAAACAGGTGTATTAAGTACTGCAATGTGCACAGGTTTGTAAAAAGGTGTATTAAAGTACTGCACAGTAGACAGGTTACATATATTTCAGGTATATGAAGTACTGCAGTGTAGACAAGTTTACAAAAAAGTGTGTGAAGTACAGCAGTGTAGACAAGTTTACATAAAAGTGTGTGAAGTACTGCAGTGTAGACAAGTTTACATAAAAGTGTGTAAAGTATTGCACTGCAGACAAATGTATGAAGTATTGCACTGTTGGGCATTTTTACATACAACTGTATGAAGTATTGCACTGTAGACAGGTTTACATACAATGTATGAAGTATTGCACTGTTGGGCATTTTTACATACAACTGTATGAAGTATTGCAAGTGTAGACAGGTTTACATACAACTGTATGAAGTATTTCACTGTCAGCATTTTTACATACAACTGTATGAAGTATTGCACTGTAGACAGGTTTACATACAATGTATGAAGTATTGCACTGGTGGCATTTTACATACAACTGTATGAAGTATTGCAAGTGTAGACAGGTTTACATACAACTGTATGAAGTATTTCACTGTCAGCATTTTTACATACAACTGTATGAAGTATTGCACTGTAGACAGGTTTACATACAATGTATGAAGTATTGCACTGTTGGGCATTTTTACATACAACTGTATGAAGTATTGCACTGTAGACAGGTTTACATGTAAGTGTATGAGGTATTGCACTGTAGACATGTTTACATACAAGTGTAATAAGTATTGCATTCATATGCTCACAATACAGCCATTTTGGACATAACCACAAAGTTAATGCTCAAGAAATAAAATGATTTCACAGTATTGCATTGTACACAGTTTATATTTAAGTATACAGAGATAAATGTGTCATTTTTGGTATCTTTGTCTTCTTTTAACTAATGTTAGTTTTTTACAGAAAAATAAGTACCAATTTTCTAAGATACTGTAGGATTTCTCGTCTCAATACTACTGATACATGTATACAGTGCAAATCTCCATCAGATCATGTGCAGGGCAAGCCTATCATTAACTTGTCAACTAAATTTACCTTTATCCACATACTGTATAAACATACTTTTCTTCTTCCTTCCATATTCCCTGAAAAAAGTGCACAGGGCTGAAAACTATTTAAATAACAAGAGCACCGCCTTGCGGGTGCAGACGCTCATCTGATTATTTTGTCTCTGTATAATAGAAATACTGTCCTACCCTTGTGTTTTTATGATATTTTATAAGTCCAAAAGGGGCCATAATTCTTGCAAAAAGCAGGATGGAGTTAAGTTTCTTGCTGTACAGAGTCAGCTTTTGATGGTGAACAAGTATTGCAAGTTTTAAAGCAATAACTTTGATAGGTTAGGAGAAAAGCTGACCTAAACACAAAACTTAACCAAGAAATCTGATTTTCTAATTCCAAAAAGGGCCATAATTTTGCAAAAAGCAATGTAGAGTTATGGTACTTGCTGTGCAGAGTAGGCTTTTAATGGTGAATAACCGCTCCAAGTTTTAAAGCAATAGCTTTGACTGTTAAGGAGAAAAACTGACCTATAACACAAAACTTAACCAAGAAATCTGACATTTTCTAAGTCCAAAAGGGGCCATAATTCTTGCAAAAAGCAGGATGGAGTTATGTTTCTTGCAGTACAGAGTCACCTATTGATGGTAAACAAGTGTTGCAAGTTTTAAAGCAATAGCTTTGATAGTTTAGGAGAAAAGCTGACCTAAACATAGAACTTAACCAGGCAAGAAAAACGCCAATGCCAATGCCGATCAAGTGATGACAATAACTCATCTTTTTTTTTTAAAAAATCAGATGAGCTAAAGAGAAGTACCAGTTTAATGCACACAAGCTGGAAATGTAAAGTTCTTTGGTATGACTTAAGATTAAACTCAAATGAAAACTGCAAAACAACTTCCACGAAAATCTTGTTTTCTTCTTGCCATGTCATTGTCAGCTCTATGAAACCAAAGATTATGCAAGTGTAAAACAAGAGATGTGTTTGCAAAACACTCTTGAAATGGCACAAGTGACAAAGGGTTGTTAGGTTTAGTTTAAAAGTCCTTTTCCGTGACCTTTGACCTTGGATGTGTGGACCTGACTCTTGCAGCTGATACACCTTCTCAATATGATTAAAATTTGTGTAAAGTGTCACTGAAATCTCTTGAATGGCTTAAAATTTACAGCTGACAGTCTCTTTTTAATTTCAGACTGACAAACTACAGTACAATAACTAAATGACTCCCTTTGGTGGCTTAAAAAACATAATGTCAAGTTTCACTTGGATAGTGTCAATATATCGGTTATACATTTTAAAGTATACCTTCATGCCAAATTTGACCAAAAGAGCTTCACCATGTCCAAAAATATTAACAAGAAATGAATTCTATTCTTGTTTTAATACAATGACCTTCAGCTCCACAAAAAAATATTAATCATAATGGTCAACAAACCTAGTTTCTACACTGTACCGGAAGCTAAAGACTGGTTTATTATATACATATGAATTTTCTCTCTGAAATGCAGCCTGTAATTCACTAGCAAATATAAAACCCTGGATTCAACTTAAGTTCAAACTTAAAATATGGCAAAATATTCAATGGTTGGACAACTTGCTTTAGTAATGACAGCAAATATTAATATGAAGACGTCAGAAAAGACATAAACAAGTTTTCAGTCTTATTAACGGAGGTCAATTTTGGCTGATATAACACTAGAAATAGGTATATGTATGAAATAAAATGAGCCGTGCCATGAGAAAACCATCATAGTGGGTTTGCAACCAGCATGGATCCTGACCAGCCTGCGCATCCGCGCAGTCTGGTCAGGATCCATGCTTTTCGATTACAGTTTCTCTAATTACTATAGGCTTTGAAAGCGAACAGCATGGAGCCTGACCAGACTGCGCGGATGCGCAGGCTGGTCTGGATCCATGCTGGTCGCAAACCCACTATGTTGGTTTTCTCATGGCGCGGCTCAAATGGTTATTAAAACAGTACAATGTTCTTCAATTCAGCTCTCATGGATTTTGCAAAACTGGATTGCACTTGGCACAAGTGCATTGTGGGATGCAGGCCAAGCAAAATCCACTTTAATTGAATACAACATTGCAGATCAAGGAATTGTTATAAGCCTAACTCAATTTCATTGGATACCAAATTCTATTTTTCACTGAAAGTAGCCTTGAAATTGTTCAGCAAGTCCTACCACATTCCCAACATTACTTTCAATACTGAACACCTACATACCAAGGATGTTATTTAAGCAATGTTTTTTAACCTTGGCTGCCAATGATAAAACTTTTCTTTTCAAACCTATACACAAACTTTCACTACATACCTGTACTGTAACAGAACATAAACTCAGCGGAAACGGAAGTTCTATTTTTAGTAACACAGCCAATGCCCTTGACCACCAAGAGTCTAACAAAGCCTTAAAGACATCCCAACTTCCCATTCAATCTTGTGAACTTAGATGCAATATTTTCACATTTCATCCAAACAGTGCAGTGTCAAGAACTCAAATGTTTACCACAAATTGAAATGGTAAAACATGTCTCTATGCAATTTTTATTTTACTTGTATCATTTTGATTAGATTAATTTTGATGCACGAAAATTGTACCAATTTTCAAGTCCAAAAAGGGCTATAATTCAGCCAAAATAGTTGACAGAGTTATGTATTCTTGCCTACAGATAGAGACTGTTATAATAAACAAGTGATAAAAGTTTCAAAGCCATATGTCAAACAGTTTACACAAAATATGAAAAACTTAACCGAGAATTGTAAGTTAAAAGGGGCCATAATTCAGCCAAAATCCTCGATGGAGTTTTGTACTCTTGCCTTAAACTGGACATGGTGATGGTACACAAGTATTGAAAGTTTCAAAGCTTTATCTCAAAAGGTTATGTCCAAATGTGGACTGGTATGAAAAACTTAACTGGTTAAGGTGTGATGCAGACACCTACGCAGTCAGGGCTTTTTCACCCTATCTCACGGGGCCGATATTCGGCCCCATTCCCAATGCCAAATATGCTCTATTTTTCCCAATCTGGATAAAAAAATTCCCAATCCAATGAAAAATTTCCCAACTGAAATCAGTTACTTTCTGTTTTTCAATAATAATTCTTGCACAATTAGTTTTGTTTGCCAAGTAAATCAAAGAAAATGTTGGAACAAGAGGACCATGATGGTCCTGAATCGCTCACCTGTCCCCACATGACCCAGTTTTAAACCGAGTATGATGTCGTTTTTTTCTATTATTTGATATTGTGACCTAGTTTTTGAGCTCATGTGACCCAGTGTTGAATCTGATCTAGATATCATCAAGATAAAAATTCTAACCAATTTTCATGAAGATCCACTGAAAAATATGGCCTCTAGAGAGGTCACAAGATTTTTTATTATTTGACCAACTGACTTAGTTATTGAAGCACGTGACCCAGTTTCGAACAAGACCTAGATATCATCAAGGTGAACATTCTGACCAATTTTCATGAAGATCCATTCAAAAGTATGGCCTCTAGAGAGGTCACAAGGTTTTTCTATTTTTAGACCTACTGACCTAGTTTTTGACCGCAGTTGACCCAGTTTCAAACCTGACCTAGATATCATCAAGATGAACATTCAGACCAATTTTCATATAGTTCCCATGAAAAATATGGCCTCTAGAGAGGTCACAAGGCTTTTTAGTTATTTGACCTACTGACCTAGTTATTAAAAACACGTGACCAAGTTTTGAACAAGACCTAGATATCATCAAGGTGAACATTCTGACTTATTTTCATGAAGATCCGTTGAAAAGTATGGCCTCTAGAGAGGTCACAAGGTTTTTCTATTTTTAGACCTACTGACCTAGTTTTTGACCGCAGTTGAACAAGTTTCGAACTTGACCTAGATATCATCAAGATAAAAATTCTGACCAATTTTCATACAGATCCCATGAAAAATATGGCCTCTAGAAAGGTCACAAGGTTTTTTTGTTATTTGACCTACTGACCTAGTTATTGAAGGCACGTGACCCAGTTTCGAAACTGACCTAGATATCATCAAGGTGAACATTCTGACCAATTTTCATGAAGATCCATTCACAAGTATGGCCTCTAGAGAGGTCACAAGGTTTTTCTATTTTTAGACCTACTGACCTAGTTTTTGACCGCAGTTGACCCAGTTTCGAACTTGACCTAGATATCATCAAGATGAACATTCTGACCAACTTTCATACAGATCCCACGAAAAATATGGCCTCTAGAGAGGTCACAATGTTTTTTTTATTATTTGACCTACTGACATAACTTTCGTGAAGATCCCATGAAAAATATGGCCTCTAGAGAGGTCACAAGGTTTTTTTATTATTTGACCTACTGACCTACTTTTTGTCCGCAGTTGACCCAGTTTCGAACTTGCACTAGATATCATCAAGATGAACATTCTGACCAACTTTCATACAGATCCCATGAAAAATATGGCCTCTAGAGAGGTCACAAGGTTTTTTTATTATTTGACCTACTGACCTAGTTTTTGATCGCAGTTGACCCAGTTTCGAACTTGACCTAGATATCATCAAGATAAACATTCTGACCAACTTTCATACAGATCCCATGAAAAATATGGCCTCTAGAGAGGTCACAAGGTTTTTTTATTATTTGACCTACTGACCTAGTTTTTGATCGCAGTTGACCCAGTTTCGAACTTGACCTAGATATCATCAAGATAAACATTCTGACCAACTTTCATAAAGATCCCATGAAAAATGTGACCTCTAGAGTGGTCACAAGCAAAAGTTTACGCACGCACGGACGCACGCACGGACGCACGCACGCACGGACGACGGACGACGGACGCTGCGTGATCACAAAAGCTCACATTGTCACTTTGTGACATGTGAGCTAAAAACCAACTCGTTTCTATTTTTAGCAACATGACCGTCTGCAACCTCGGCAAAAAATAATTACAAGATTTTGCTGAAGAAATGTATGATTTGTATGCAAAAACCTCTCAAAATGCATAAAAACACAAATATTAATTGAATAAAGTACCCAAAACATGTTGACAGGTAGTTCTTATACCATTAAAATCAATTGTCACGTATTTTCGGGACCCAGTTTTACACTCGAAAATACACGCACTTTGCCATTCTACTTTTTGGATTTCAGTTATAACTTTGGTGAAAACAAACTGTAAACACAAATTTTAGCATGACAAATAAAGAGTTACAGTATTTTTAGGCAATATTGGAACACAATCCTGAAAAAAAAAATCCAAAAATTTCACAAAGGGATACTGTCTACCAGTGAAATTTGAAACTGAAGATTTAAACTAATATATATTAATTAAAAACTCAATTTGTCAGTGTATTTTCCCAAATTTGACAATTTACCGCGTTAAAAATTCCCAATATGACCAGGGGCCTTTTTCCCAAAACCCCCTGAAAAAGCCCTGGCAGTGGTGAGTAGGATAGCTCTATTTATTCTTCGAATAGTCGAGCTAAAAAATACTGTTTATGTAAATGAACTGATTGAAAAAGTTATGGCGGTGGACAAAGCAATAATAAATTACACACAAACAAAATGACTACTCACGGGTATTTATCCTGTAGATATTCTGCCATAAGAGGGATACTGACAAAATTCTTGTTTGCTCTACTTTCTAGATACTGAAAAAATGTTAAATGATAATAATTTTTGCAAATCAAGTAAAAAAATATCTGAAAATCTTATGTAATAGTCAAAAAAGAAGTCTGCATGCAATTCTGAATCATATCATGAAGACGACTGTTTTTTATGCAAAAAGGAATGTCTGCACCCAAACTTTCTCCAGACAATACCAAGCTATATACTGAAGTTACTGTAATATCCTACATGTCAACTACCAGATACTACACATTTTCATCTAGATCAAAATTCAGCTTATCAGTGAAAGCACTTGTGCATTTATATGTAATGAAAAAAAGAAGACTTTGGTTAGGTTTCATTTCAGTGTGTATGTGAAACAGCTTAGGCCCTAAGAACAAATAACAAGAGCACTGCCTACGGGTGCCATCGTTCGTCTGCAAATGCTGGTCAGTATGCAAGAAGAGTTATAGTTCAGAATTTCTAAGTACAAAAAAGGGCAATAATTCTGACAAAATACAAGTTAGAGTTATGGTTCTTGGCCTACACAGTCAACTAATGGTGATAAACAAGTGTGCAAAGTTTCAAAGCTGTAGCTCTTATAGGTTTTGAGATAAGGTGGACCTAAACAAAAATTTTAACCAAGAAACTCAAATTTTCTAAGTACAAAAAGGGCCATAATTTTGACAAAGTGCATATCAGAGTTATGGTTCTTGGCCTACACAGTCACCTAATGATGACTAAAAAGTTTCAAAGCTGTAGCTCTTATGGTTTTTGAGGAAAGGTGGACCTATACAAAAAGTTTAACCATGCCGACAATGAAGTGACGACAATACCTTGTAGATTTTTTTTAAGCTTTATTCCATTTGCCCTTTGTCAGATCTTAAAAAAAATAATGGGACTAAAACAAGACCAAAAACAGTCTTTTCAGAACTGAGGTGCAACATAATTATAGCTTGATTTTCATCTATTGCCAAGATGTATACACTTTTACAGAAATCTACTGATGTAAAATGAAAGATTTGTCTACATAATTATAGTGGTAAACAAGAGTTGTCACTAACGGTGACAAATGCCCCCTGGTGACCTTGACCTTTAACCTGGTGACCCAAAAGTCAGTAGGGGTTGTGTACTCAATAAGTACTATCAGTATGTGAAGTTTAAAGGTCCTTGGTGCAGTGGTTCGCGAGTAAAGTGCCTTCATGCAAAAAGTTAACATTGGACCATGTGACCTTGACCTTTGACCCCAAAGTCAGTAGGGGTCGTGTACTCAATAAGTAATATCAGCATGTGAATTTTGAAGGTCCTGTGTGCAGTGGTTTGCGAGTAAAGTGCCTTCATGTAACAAGAGGACCATGATGGTCCTGAATCGCTCACCTGTCCCCACATGACCCAGTTTTGAACTGAGTATGACGTCATTTTTTCTATCATTTGACATAGTGACCTAGTTTATGAGCTCATGTGACCCAGTTTTGAACCTGACCTAGATATCATCAAGATGAACATTCCGACCAAATTTCATACAGATCCCATAAAAAATATGGCCTCTAGAGAGGTCACAAGGTTTTTTTATTATTTGACCTACTGACCTACTTATTGATGGCACGTGACCCTGTTTCGAACTTGACCTAGATATAATCAAAGTGAACATTTTGACCAATTTTCTTGAAGATCCATTCAACAGTATGGCCGCTAGACAGGTCACAAGGTTTTTCTATTTTTAGACCTACTGACCTAGTTTTTGACCGCAGTTAACCCAGTTTCGAACCTGACCAGGATATCATCAAGATGAACATTCAGACCAACTTTCATACAGATCCCATGAAAAATATGGCCTCTTGGGAGGTCACAAGGTTTTTTATTATTTGACCTACTGACCTAGTTTTTGATGGCACTTGACCCACCTTTGAACCTGACCTAGATATCATCAAGGTGAACATTCAGACCAATTTTCATGAAGATCCATTGAAAAATATGGTCTGTAGAGAGGTCAAAAGATTTTTCTATTTTTAGACCTACTGACCTAGTTTTTGATGGCATGTGACCCAGTTTCGAACTTGATCTAGATATTATCAAGATGAACATTCAGACTGATTTTCATACAGATCCCATGAAAAATATGGCCTCTAGAGAGGTCACAAGGTTTTTCTATTATTTGACCTACTGACCTAGTTTTTGATGGCACGTGACCCAGTTACGAACTTGACCTAGATATCATCAAGGTGAACATTCTGACCAATTTTCATAAAGATCTTGTGAAAAATATGGCATCTAGAGAGGTCACAAGGTTTTTCTATTTTTAGACCTACTGACCTAGTTTTTGACCACAAGTGATTCAGTTTCGAACTTGACCTAGATATTATCAAGTTGAACATTCAGACCAACTTTCATACAGATCCCATGAAAAATATGGCCTCTAGAGAGGTCACAAGGTTTTTCTATTATTTGACCTACTGACCTAGTTTTTGATGGCATGTGACCCAGTTTCGAACTTGACCTAGATATCATCAAGGTGAACATTCTGATCAATTTTCATTAAGATCTTTGAAAAATATGGCATCTAGACAGGTCACAAGGTTTTTCTATTTTTAGACCTACTGACCTAGTTTTTGAAGGCACGTGACCCAGTTATGAACCTGACCTAGATATCATCAAGGTGAACATTCTGACCAATTTTCATGAAGATCTTGTGAAAAATATGGCATCTAGAGAGGTCACAAGGTTTTTCTATTTTTAGACCTACTGACCTAGTTTTTGATGGCACGTGACCCAGTTTCGAACTTGACCTAGATATCATCAAGGTGAACATTCTGACCAATTTTCATAAAGACCCCATGAAAAATGTGACCTCTAGAGTGGTCACAAGCAAAAGTTTCGCACGGACAACGGACGCTGCGCGATCACAAAAGCTCACCTTGTCACTTTGTGACAGGTGAGCTAAAAAGTTAACATTGGCCCCTGTGACCTTGACCTTTGACCTGGTGACCCCAAAGTCAGTAGGGTCTGTGTACTCAATAAGTACTATCAGCATGTGAAGCTTGAAGGTCCTGGGTGCAGTGGTTTGTGAGTAAAGTGCCTTCATGCAAAAAGTTAACATTGGCCCCTGTGACCTTGACCTTTGACCTGGTGACCCTAAAGTCAGTAGGGGTCGTGTACTCAACAAGAGATCACAGAGTGATCTTGGCGCCCACCAATGTGCCATTTTTGAGTGTTCCAAATTTCAAGACTTATTGACTACCTCAAGGTCAAATTTCATTTCCGTACACAACACTGTGCATAAGATCCAAATTCAAAAGCTGTAGCTTGAGAAATGTGAAAGTAGGTCACTAGGTCAATGTCGAGGTCAAAGTTTGTTTCAGTACACAATCCTATGCATGTGGTCTAAATTTGAAGCCTGTAGCTACAGAAATGTGAAAGTAGGTCACTAGGTCAATGTAAAGGTCAAGGTTCATTTCAATACACAAAACTATGCATGTGGTCCAAATTTGAAGGCTATAGCTTGAGAAATGTAAAAGTAGGTCACTAGGTCAAAATCAAGGTCAAATTCTATTTCAGAATACAAAACTATGCATGTGGTCCAAATCTGAAGCCTGTACCTAAAAAATGTGAAAGTAGGTCACTAGGTCAATGTAAAGGTCAAAGTTCATTTCGGTACACAAAACTATGCAAGTGGTCCAAATTTGAAGGCTGTAGCTTGAGAAATGTAAAAGTAGGTCACTAGGTCAAAATCAAGGTCAACTCATGTCAAGGTTCATCTTGCCACTCAAAAACATACAAGTGGTCCAAATTTGAAGGCTGTAGCTACAGAAATGTGAAAGTAGGTCACTAGGTCAAAATCAAGGTCAACTCGTGTCAAGGTTCATCTTGCCACTCAAAAATATACATGTGGTCCAAATTTGAATGTTTTAGTTATTGACAAGAACATTTTAAAAGCTTTTCCCTATATAAGTCTATATGAACCATGTGACCCCCAGGGCGGGCCATTTTTGACCCTAGGGCGATAATTTGAACAAACTTGGTAGAGAACCACTAGATGATGCTACATTACAAGTATCAAAGCCTTAGGCTTTGTGGTTTGGACAAGAAGATTTTCAAAGTTTTTCCTTATGTAAGTCTATGTAAACCATATGACCCCAAGGGCGGGGCCATATTTGACCCTAGGGGTATAATATGAACAATCTTAGTTGAAGACCACTAGATGATGTCACATACAAAATATCAAAGCCCTAGGCCCTGTGGTTTTGGACAAGGGGTTATTCAAAGTTTTTCCCTATATAAGTCATTATAAACTATGTGACCCCCAGGGCGGGGCCATATTTGACCCCAGAGAAATAATTTGAATCATCTTGGCAGAGGACCACTAGATGATGCTTCAAACCAAATATCAAAGCCCTAGGCTCTGTGGTTTTGGATAAAAAGGTTTTCAAAGTTTTTCCCTATATAAATCTATGTAAAATATAGAAATAAACAAAGGGCCATAACTCACTCATAAATTGTTGAACCAGTCTGATTTTCAGAGGGACACAACTAGGGTACCAATACATCATTCTGACAAAGTTTGGTCAAAATCCCCCCAGTAGTTTCTGAGGAGATGCGATAACGAGAAATTGTTAACGGACGGACGGACGGACGGACGGAATGACGGACGGACGGACCACGGACGCAGAATGATTTTAATAGCCCACCATCTGATGATGGTGGGCTAATAAGTACTATCAGCAGGTGAAGTTTGAAGGTCCTGGGTGCAGTGGTTCACGAGTAAAGTGCCTTCATGCAAAAAGTTAACGTTGTGACGAACTAACGAACGAATGGACAGTTGAAAACTAATATGCCTCCCTTTGGGGGCATAAAAAAAATAGTTATACCTCTTTCATTCTTGGTATCAACCGAGGATCTTTAATTTTCTTATTTTTCATATGTATCCTTTGTTCTATCTTTTGCTCCATCTTTTTCCCTCTCTTTCGCTCTACTTTCGTTGTTGTAACCTCTTTTATATACTTTGCTGCTGCCTTACTAGTTGACACTTTTTTCTGATCACCTTGAACAAATTTCTTGCCACCATGTGACAATACTTCTCCAGTAATATCTGGGTTCTTAATATGACTGGAAGATTTTCCTTTATATGGTACACTTGTTTTAAGTTCAGATGTCCCTGAAGTATTTTCTAATACGGTAGAATTTGTTTCTACTGGACGAACTGGGTCTTTTCCTTGTCTACCATCTCCACCATGAGGAACTGACTTTGAACCTGATGGTTTTTCAAATGACTGTTTCGTAGTACCTCCAATTAAACCACTAGGTGTTTCTCTATTGTTGTCTTGAGAGGATCCATTCTGCTTTAAAACTGTAAGTTCAGTTTCTGCTCTGGTATTTTTACCTGTTTGACCTTTAACCTGTATGGCAGGTAATTCTGTGACAGGCACCGCTAACTGTGGTACTGTTTGGTCAATGTCCATTGCTCCTGCATCTGTGTCATCCTTTCTCATACCAGGCTGCTTAATTTTCTTCTTTTTTGCCATCTTTGAAAACTCTTCTGTTCTCCCTATAACTGACAACAAATTCATTTTAAAGCTTTTTGGAGCAAAAACACACCTGATCTAAATCATCTATGGTATTTACTAGGGATGGAAACGAATATTCCAATATTCAGAAAAAATATAAGATCATGAAAAATAAATACAAGAGGGCCAAGATGGCCCTAGGTCGCTCACCTGATAAACACACCATAACAGTGTAAACATGTTTGACATAGTGATTTCATGGAAACAAATATTCTGACCAATTTTCATTAAGATTTGATCAAAAATGTGGTCTCTTAAGTGTAAACAAGTATTTTCTTCAATTTGACCTAGTGACCTAGTTTTTGAGCTAAGATGACCTATATTCGAATTTGACCTAGATTTGATCAAGGCAACAATTCTGACTAAATTTCATCAACCTCGATTAAAAAATACAGCCTCTATCGCATACAAAACGTTTTCTTTGATTTGACCTAGTGACCTAGTTTTCGACCCCAGATGACCCATTTTCAAAACTGGTCTAGATTTCATCAAGGTTATCATTCTGACAAAATTTCATGAAGATCAGTTGAAAAATACAGCCTCTATCGCATACACAAGGGTTTTCTTTGATTTGACCTAGTGACCTACTTTTTAACCCCAGATAACCCATTTTCAAACTCGGCCTAGATTTCATCAAGGTAATTATTCTGACCAAAATTCATGAAGATAAAATGAAAAATACAGCCTCTATCGCATACATAAGGTTTTTCCTTGATTTGACCTAGTGACCTAGTTTTTGACCCCGGGTGTCCCATTTTCGAACTTGGCCTAGATTTCATCAAGGTAATCACTCTGACAAAATTTCGACCAAATTTCATAAAAATCAATTGAAAAAAACAGTCTCTATCGCATACACAAGATTTTTCTTTAATTTAACCTAGTGACCTATTTTTTGACCTCAGATAACCCATATTCAAACTCGACCTAGATTTCATCAAGGCAATCACTCTGACCAAATTTCATGAAGATCAATTGAAAAATACATCCTCTATTGCATACACAATGTTTTTCTTCGATTTGACCTAGTGACCTAGTTTTTGACCCCAGATGACCCATTTTCGAACTCAGCCTAGATTTTATCAAGGTAATCATTCTGGCTAAATTTCATGAAGATCAGTTGAAAAATACTGCCTCTATTGCATACACAAGGTGTTTCTTTGATTTGACCTAGTGACCTAGTTTTTGACCCCAGATGACCCATTTTCGAACTCGGCCTAGATTTCATCAAGGTTATCATTCTGACCAAAATTCATGAAGATCAATTGAAAAATACAGCCTCTATCGCATACACAAGGTTTTTCCTTGATTTGACCTAGTGACCTAGTTTTTGACCCCAGATGACCCATTTTCGAACTTGGCCTAGATTTCATCAAGGCAATCATTCTGACCAAAATTCATGAAGATCAATTGAAAAATACAGCCTCTATCGCATACACAAGGTTTTTCTTTGATTTGACCTAGTGACCTAGTTTTTGACCCCAGATGACCCATTTTCGAACTCGGCCTAGATTTCATCAAGGTTATCATTCTGACCAATATTCATGAAGAATAATTGAAAAATACAGCCTCTATCGCATACACAAGGTTTTTCTTTGATTTGACCTAGTGACCTAGTTTTTGACCCCAGATGACCCATTTTCGAACTCGGCCTAGATTTCATCAAGGTTATCATTCTGACAAATATTCATGAAGATTAATTGAAAAATACAGCCTCTATCGCATACACAAGGTTTTTCTTTGATTTGACCTAGTGACCTAGTTTTTGACCCGAGATGACCCATTTTCGAACTCGGCCTAGATTTTATCAAGGTTATCATTCTGACCAACATTCATGAAGATTAATTGAAAAATACAGCCTCTATCGCATACACAAGCTAAATGTTGACAGACGACAGACGACGGACGACAGACGCCGGACATCGAGCGATCAGAAAAACTCACCTGAGCATTGCTCAGGTGAGCTAAAAAACCAAATGAAAGAACAACAAAAGTGCCAGAAAGTAACAATATACGCCCCTCACAGCTAATTTCTTTACACTAGCACCTGTATTTGCAAATGGAATTTTAATTGTGTGGTAGTAATTATTGTAATTCTTTTGTTTTTCTAAATCCACATAAAAACTCCTTACCAGGTAGAGATACCTTAAAATACACCTTAAATTTGAAAGTAACATCTATGTTGTACCACAGAAAAGTGGACTTGGTTTTTCCCTACAGTCAATTATAAAAAAGTTACAATATAAGTTATTTATAGTAACAACTAAGGGAAGTTAATCTTTATAAAAAAATAAATAAAAAAATCCCCCCAAAAAATTGTAAGTTCACACAAAAATCCTTACCAGGTAGAGATAGGTTAACATACACCTCAAAATTGGATGTATCATGCATGTTGTACTACAGAAAATTGGTCTCGATTTTTCCCTACAACTAGTAATGAAAAAGTTACAATACAAGTTATTTATAGTAACAAGAAAGGGAAGTAATTCTAAAGGAGGGACCCGCGCATGACACTTCATCTCATGATGGTGTACAGTTGTGCCAAGTTACATCAAAATCCCTTCATGCATGAAGAAAACAAGAGCACCGCCTTGCGGGTGCTGACGCTCATCTGATTTTTTTTGTATAATAGAAATATTGTCCTACCCATGATTTTCTAAGTCTAAAAAGGGCCATCATTCTTGCAAAAAGCAGGATAGAGTTATGTTTCTTGATGTACAGTGTCCACTTATGATTGTGAAAAACTGTTGCAAGTTTTAAAGCAATAGCTTTGATAGTTTATGAGAAAAGTTGCCTTAAACATAATACTCAACCAAGAAAATGATTTTCTAAGTCCAAAAGGGGCAATAATTATTGCAAAAAGCAGGATGGAGTTATGTTGCTTGCTGTACAGGGTCAGCTTATGATGGTGAACAAGTGTTGCAAGTTTCAAAGCAATAGCTTTGATAGTTTAAGAGAAAAAGTTGACCTAAACATAAAACTTAACCAAGAAATCTGATATTTCTAAGTCCAAAAGGGGCCATAAATCTTGCAAAAAGCAGGATGGAGTTATGTTTCTTGCTGTACGGGTCAGCTTATGATGGTGAACAAGTGTTGCAAGTTTTAAAGCAATAGCTTTGATAGTTTAGGATAAAAGCTGACCTAAACATAAAACTTAACCAAGAAAACTGATTTTCTAAGTCCAAAAGGGGCAATAATTCTTGCAAAAAGCAAGATGGAGTTATGTTTCTTGATGTACAGGGTCTGCTTATGATGGTGAACAAGTATTCCAAGTTTCAAAGCAATAGCTTTGATAGTTTAGGAGAAAAGTTGACCTAAACATAAAACTTAACCAAGAAATCTGATATTTTCTAAGTACAAAAGGGGCCATAAATCTTGCAAAAAGCAAGATGGAGTTATGTTTCTTGCTATACAGGGTCAGCTTATGATGGTGAACAAGTATTCCAAGTTTCAAAGCAATAGCTTTGATAGTTTAGGAGAAAAGCTGACCTAAACATAAAACTTAACCAGGCAACGCTGACGCCGACGCCGATGCCGACAACCGCTCAAGTGATAACAATAACTCATCATTTTTTTTCAAAAAATCAGATGAGCTAAAAATGCTTTGGGCAAAGTCATTGTTGTATCTGATCTTTGGCCTCTTGGTGTGACCTTGACCTTAGACCTTGGGACCTGGTTCTTGCGCAAGACACTCCGTCTCGTGGTGGTGAACATTTGTGCCAAGTTATATCAAAATCCCTCCATGCATGAAGAAGAAATTTTATTTATGCTCTGGACAAAGTTTTCATTCTTGGATCCTTTGACCTCTGTGTGACCTTGACCTT
Source organism: Mercenaria mercenaria (assembly GCF_021730395.1). Taxonomy (NCBI): domain Eukaryota; kingdom Metazoa; phylum Mollusca; class Bivalvia; order Venerida; family Veneridae; genus Mercenaria; species Mercenaria mercenaria. The sequence goes on from NC_069362.1 coordinate 70,994,161, forward strand.
AAACCTAGGGACCTGGTTCTTGAGCATGACACTCCGTCTTATGATGGTGAACAATTGTGCCAAGTTTCAACAAAATCCCTCCATGCATGAAGAAGATATGCTCCGGAAAAAGTCTGTGGACGCCGTCTGCCGCCCGCTCAATTTTCGGACAAAGAGATGTAAAGTTAAGCCATTTTTTTATTACCCTTATCCCACCCCGCAGTGAGTCTACTGTCAAAATGCAAGCAATGCCGCCTGCTGTTTTAAAGTATTTCACGCATCATCCGATAAGAAGTCAGTTACGTGTAATAATCATGTGGAAAGACTTCACTTACGCGAGAGCTACATCCCTCTAAGAAATAAATAAAGTCTATTTAAACTAGAATGTGTCTGTAGGACACAGGGTGTGCCCCCCTCCCCCCACACACTGGTAGATTTGTCACAAATAAGGGGAAATAATTCAAATGTTTGCAGTCTTAATGGGGTTTAGCCTAAAAAAAAATTATGAAAAAGATTCATTATTCTAATTATTCTATACCATATACTTTTTGAGTTATGAGCATCACAAACAAAAAATCCACTATTTTGGCTATTTCAAGGGCCATAACTCTGTAAAAAACACTAAAATTCTCAAGAAGAATGCCAAGTGTGCAAGGTCACATTATGATAAAGACTCAAGCAAAGTTTCATGAATTTACATTAAATACTTTCTGAGTGAGGCACATATTTAGGTGAAAATGTGCATTTTTTTACTATTTCAGGGGCCATAACTCTGGAAGTAGGGGGGGCGGACCCAGATGAAACATAGGAGGTGCGTAAGTTCATATCATGATAAAGACTCATGCAAGGTTTCATGAATCTATATCAAATACTTTTTGAGCTAGGCGTGTCACAAGGTGAAAATGTTCATTTTCACTATTTCAGGGACCATAACTCTAGAAATAGGATGCGGACCCAGATTAAAAATAGGAGATGCGCAAGTTCATATCATGATTAATACTCATGCAAGGTTTCATGAATCTATATCAAATACTTTTTGAACTAGGAGTGTCACAAGGTGAAAATGTGCATTTTTGACTATTTCAGGGGCCATAACTCTAAAAATAGGGGGCGGAGCCAGACGAAGAATGTTGCCGAAAATTAAGTTTTTACCTGTAGGGTACAACACAAAAGATCTAGAAGAGACCGTTAAACAAATGGAAGTGGGAATGGCTAAATTAACGAAAAAGAACTACGAGAAAGAAATTATCAGAAAGGACTTTTTGCGCAACATCGAGGTGACGCACTCCTGCAGATTTTTGGGTAAGGAAAACCCTGATTATATTACTGTAAATAACAATTCACCGTAACAACCTTGACCCTAATGAGCAGCCAATCAAAAGTCACGTATTGAGGAAACAGCTTTTGGGTGAAGCAGATCACTGCATGTATACAAATCAGGTACATGATTTTTTGTTAATGCTACAGTTTACAGAGTTTTGAGGGTCCAGTGACTCCAGTTAATAGTTCATTTGTAATGTGGTGTTATTAAAGTAGTAACAAGTACTTGTCAGCTGTACTGCGCATATGCGAAAATCGAAGCTAAAGGTCATGAAATGAGGACACAACTGGATAGATTGTGACAAAACACCTCACTTTATTTATCTATCTGTCTAGTTAGGACCGTTAATTTTCAGCTTTGGGAGTCCCAGGACTGCAATTTAAAATTTCTAGTGAGAACACTATAGAAATAGGAAGTGTCTCTAGGGGTACGGATCCGTACCTCTCGAATCTGATTCTAGAGGTACGGATCCGTACCTCTAGACAAGCCTGTTAGGGGTTTTCTAGGGGTACGGACCTCCTTTTTCTAGATGTGTAGGGTTATATATATCTTAAATTTTGTTGAAAATGAAATAAAAATAAGACTTAACTAGTGTTCGCTTAAAACTTGGATCTAAATGGTTTACAGATACCAGCGTTCACCCGATTGTTTACTTTCTCTTTCAAAACCTAAATAACCGAGGAACTCCAAATGAATACACTGTTCCGTGCCGATAAGTTTGTTGTAAAATAAACTGTTGATAACAGATAAAAGATTGCTTGTAACCCTTAAATGAATTCTAGTTGAAATTCAGCAGGAAAACATTAATTATGCATAAAAATGTGCACCTATTTATTCTGTTATTTAACAAGATATAATGATAATCGGCATGGAACTGATTGTTTAATAATCAATTAACCGACATTAAGTAAAAGAAACTGTTTCTGAAAACGTCCCTTGTATCTCGTAACGGCTACCAAATGTGTGGAAAACATAAATACCCTAAGGTTTAATTATCATTAAAAATAGTTTTTTTTCCCCAAGATATTTAACTGTTTTTTGTTTTTTTTTAATCTTTATATCTTTTTTTTTCTGCCGGTTCGAATCATCATGATTTACTCGGTGTTCCTTGATTATTTACGTTTCGGAAGTAAATGTAACAATTCGGGTGAACGTTGTTATCTGTAAACCATTTAGATCCAAGTTTAAGGTGAATTCTGATGAATTCTTATTTGTTATTTCATTTTCAACAAAATTTGAAATGTAAATGACCCTTAATATCTAGAAAATCGGAGGTCCGTACCCCTAGGAAACCCCTAACGGGCTTGTCTAGAGATACGGATCCGTACCTCTAGAATCTGAATTCTGATTCTAGAGGTACGGATCTAGAGGTATGGATCCGTACCTCTAGAATCTGATTCTAGAGGTACGGATCCGTACCCCTAGACACTTCCATAGAAATAGGAAAGGCAGTGGCTACGATTACGGTACCGTAATCCTAGCCTCCGATTCTAGGATTACGGAAGTTCCGTATTCCTAGACACAGCTATGAGGATAGGCTAGGATTACGGAAATACTTAAGAGGCATCAAATGTATGTTAGGACATGCACAAATGTTATTGTAAACTAACTTATTTCACTAAAAATATCGTGTGTGTTTTTTTTTCATGCCTGCCCTATTATTTCGTGCTATCGATCAGCCATTTCGGGTTAGTATAATCTTAAAGAAACAGGCGAAATCAACATCCGTATGTATAAATAAGTTTTTCTTGCCAAAACCACACTTAATAAATATATTTCTTGTTTGAAAATTGGCAGACAAATGAAGAATTATATATATTCTTAATAATAGCTAAAAAATATTTTTTTAAATATTTATTCCTTAAAAGTTTATGATTTGATTTTGCCAGTCACTTTAGATTTCCTCGCATATAGAATCGGGCGAAATCAACACCTGTATTCGTTTTCGTATTTCATTTCGCTATTTTAAGTGAAAAAAGTAAGTTTACAACATCATTTATGCATGTATTATATTTAATGCCTCTTATCCCCACATCACTTATTACCGGTGGTTACCTATTACCGGTGCAATCCGAAAATCTCGAATATTTACTTCCTGAAGAGCACTTCCGGAATCCTTTGTTTACAAAATAACACGACTATTCGTCAAGTGTATCTTCCGTGAAATATGTCCTTCCTAAGGGTAAGTTATTTATTTATTCTATATGATTCATATATGATTTGATAGAAAATATGTTTTTCCAGTGTACTTTACTGATAAACTTCAATAACACTCGATGAATTATGATTAAATTCCCTAGAAAATAGGTGACAGAAGGAGTTTACTCTTGTAAATGACGTCATCAAGCACTGCCTCACACATGCGCTTTTTGGCGCCCTTTTTGATGAACAATACTACAGGACTAAACTTCCGACTTTTCATTGTTAAGAACTGAGAAATCAAATTTCATTCAATATTGTGTGCATGTTATGCATGTGGTAAGTATTTTTGTTTATTTCATTACAGTTACAAGCTAAAGTGTGATAAGTGTGGTCATTGGACACACCTGAAATACTGCTGTGCTGTGAAGTTTTTAAAAGAGTCATGATGAGTTCTTTAAATCACCACTGAATGTGATAATTCTGGTTTATCTGTGATTTTGACAAAAAAGGGACACAGTGCTGTTTGTGATATTATTCATTTATTTTATTCATGTTATATGTTATAATATACTGTTCTTCTCCACAGCAGATTATATAATCCAGTAGCCAGAACTTTAAGCTGTGTTTACTTGTTATTTTTGTGTTTCTGGATGGAAGTTTAATGCAGTAGCATTATTTCCCACAATTCCACCGGTAATAGGTAACTGTAAACATCCAAGATGGCGACCATGGTAGGTCAAAACATGACCTATTATTGACGATAATTCTGTTCCCAGGAGAATAAAATTAACTTTTAATAAAAAGAAAATACTTTTTTCTTGAAAGTGAGTTTAATTTTAGTAAGCATATGAATCAAATGTCATGTATTGTGGAATATCAATCATTAATACACTGGTAATTGGTACATCCAGGATAAATACTTCCGTAATCCTAGCCTATTCTCATAGGTATGTCTAGGAATACGGAACTTCCGTAATCCTAGAATCGGAGGCTAGGATTACGGTACCGTAATCGTAGCCACTGCCAATAGGAAAAGCTGCAAGAGCAAATTTTCCATTGACTCAAATCATTGAGAAAATAAAGAGGCATACAGTTACCCTTCCTATCCGAAAACTATGACACACCATCAATTCTATTAACGGGTAAATTCCATGTGTCAACAGTACATGAATATTCACGGATAAGAAAACAACGTTTTTATTAACATTTCAATATCATCTTGGTTTTATTTGCCGTATATTCACCTTGAAATACTATTTTTTTCAATTTCGCAGCGCACACATGAACCGGAAGTTTTTTTTTAACTTATGACGGCTAAGAATCAGAAAACAGAAAACGCTCAAAACTAGACAAAATCATCCTTGGATGGATGGAAAAATTGGCTTTGTCTCAACAGTATTTGAGTTCTGTAACGGCGGGAAGTTAACCTTACCAGTATTTCTGGTTCTATTTGTTTGCATATAATCTTAGTTATAGTCCCCAGTGGTTACCCATATAGGCAACTCCTCCAGAAGACCATTATTTATGTTAGTGGGAGGATAATGCAAGATACAGAAGATGCTCCAATTCCAGAAGCTTCCCTGGTTCTATAGCATGCCATGTGTAATGCACACATACAAGGGAATCTTATCTAAAACTCTTATCTAAGTGTAAGTAATTTTTAGTTGGGGAGCGGGGGAACAAACAGGCGACCTCTGCTATGGTTTCTTAGTCAGGGAGTGTAACCACTTCACTACTGCATTCACTCAGGCTCTGTATCAGTACTAACCTTTTATCCACAAGTACATGCCAACCTCTCCTCATAATTAAGAGATGGAGGATGAAAAGACTCCTGACACAATATGTCTAGTAATTCAAATCATTATATATGTATACATCCCTGGGATCAAACTCATGAACAAGCAATTCGTAGTTCTGTGCTCTCCCTATTCATCTGAGCAGGTGGGCATAGATAGAAAAGAAAACTTATTGGTCTTATTTTTTTAACAATATTATGGTTTTTAACATAAAATAGAAAGTTTGACGTGAATGATTCTGATTTTACTGACTAAATCAAGGCACCTGGCCAACAGCACTCTACTGAATACAAGGCGCCTGGCCAACAGCACTCTATTGAATACATGGTGCCTGGCCAACAGCACTCTACTGAATACAAGGTGCCTGGCCAACAGCACTCTACTGAATGCAAGATGACTAGCCAACATCCCTTTACAGAATGCAAGATGTCTTGCCAACATCACTCTACTGAATTCAAAATGACTGGTCAACATCTCTTTACAGAATGCAAGGTGCCTTGCCAACATCCCTTTACAGAATGCAAGGTGCCTGGCCAACATCACTCTACTGAATGCAAGATGACTGGTCAACGTCTCTTTACAGAATGCAAGGCGCCTGGCCAACAGCACTCTACTGAATGCAAGATGACGGTCAACATCCCTTTACAGAATGCAAGGTGCCTGGCCAACATCACTCTACTGAATGCAAGACAGAATGCAAGATGTCTTGCCAACATCACTCTACTGAATTCAAAATGACTGGTCAACATCTCTTTACAGAATGCAAGGTGCCTTGCCAACATCCCTTTACAGAATGCAAGGTGCCTGGCCAACATCACTCTACTGAATGCAAGATGACTGGTCAACATCTCTTTACAGAATGCAAGGCGCCTGGCCAACAGCACTCTACTGAATGCAAGATGTCTGGCCAACATCCCTTTACAGAATGCAAGGTGCCTGGCCAACATCACTCTACTGAATGCAAGATGCCTGGCCAACATCACTCTACTGAATGCAAGATGTCTTGCCAACATCACTCTACCATACACAAGATGTCTGGCTACCATCACATTACTGTATGCAAGGTGTCTGGCCAACATCACTCTACAGAATGCAAGATGCTTGGCTAACATCACACTACTGTATGCAAGGTGCCTGACCAACATCACTCTACAGAATGCAAGATGCCTGGCCAACATCACACTGAATGCAAGATGTCTGGCCAACATCACACTACTGTATGCAAGGTGCCTGGCCAACATCACTCTACCATACACAAGATGTTTGACCAACATAACTCTACTGTATGCAAGGTGCCTGGCCAACATCACCCTATTGTATGCAAGGTGCCTGGCCAACATCACACTGAATACAAGATGTCTGGCCAACATCACACTACTGTATGCAAGGTGCCTGGCCAACATCACTCTACCATACATAAGATGTTTGACCAACATCACTCTACTGTATGCAAGGTGCCTGGCCAACATCACCCTACCATACACAAGATATCTGGCCAACATCACACTACTGTAGCCAGCATCACTCTACAATACACAAGATGTCTGGCCAACATCACTCTACCATGTACAAGATGTACATCAAACTACTGTATGCAAGATGCCTGGCAAACATCACTCTACAGAATGCAAGGTGCCTCGCCAACATCCCTTTACAAAATGCAAGGTGCCTGGCCAACATCACTCCACTGAATGCAAGATGTCTTGCCAACATTACTCTACTGAATGCAAGATGTCTGACCAACATCACACTACTGAATGCAAGATGTCTGGCCAACATCACACTACTGTATGCAGGGTACCTGGCCAACATTACTCTACAGAATGCAAGTGTCTGGCCAACATCATTCTACCATGCACAAGATGTACATCACACTACTGTATGCAAGATGCTTGGCAAACATCACTCTACAGAATGCAAGGTGCCTGGCCAACATCCCTTTACAAAATGCAAGGTGCCTGGCCAACATCACTCCACTGAATACAAGATGTCACTACTGAATGCAAGATATCTGACCAACATCACACTACTGTATGCAAGATGTCTGGCTTACATCACACTATTGTATGCAAGATGTCTGACCAACATCACACTACTGAGTGCAAGATGTCTGGCTAACATCACACTACTGTACGCAACATGTCTGACCAACATCACTCTACTGAATGCAAGATGTCTGACTAATATCACACTACTGAATGCCAGATGTCTGGCCATCACCACTCTACCATACACATGATGTCTGGCCAACATCACAATACTGTATGCAAGGTGCCTGGCCAACATCACTCTACAGAATGCAAGATGTCTGGCCAGCATCACACTATTGTATACAAAATGCCTGGCCAACATCACTCCACTGTATGCAGGGTGCCTAGCCAACATCACTCTACAGAATGCAAGATGCTTGGCCAACATCACACTGAATGCAAGATGTCTGGCCAACATCACACTATTGTATGCAGATGCCTAGCCAACATCACTCTATTGTATTCAAGATGTCTGGCCAACATCACTCTGCTGAATGCAAGATGCCTGACCAACATCACTCTGCTGAATGCAAGATGTCTGACCAACATCACACTACTGAAAGTAAGATGTCTGGCTAACATGACACTACTGGATGAAAGATGTTTGACCAACATCACACTACTGAATGCAAAATGTCTGACCAACATCACACTACTGAATGCAAGATGTTTGGCCAACACCACTCTACCATACACAGAATGTCTTGCCAACATCACACTACAGAATGCAAGGTGCCTGACCAACATCACTCTACAGAATGCAAGATGCCTGGCCAACACCACACTACAGAATGCAAGACGCCTGGCCAACATCACACTACTGAATGCAAGATGCCTGGCCAACATCACTCTGCTGAATGCAAGATGTCTGGCTAACATCACACTACTGTATGCAAGATGTTTGGCCAACATCACACTACTGAATGCAAGAAGTCTGACCAACATCACACTACTGAATGCAAGATGTCTGGCTAACATCACACTACTGTAAGCAAGATGTTTGACCAACATCACACTACTGAATGCAAGATGTCTGACCAACATCACACTACTAATTGCAAGATGTTTGGCCAACACTGCTCTACCATACATAGGATGTCTGGCCAATATCACTCTGCTGAATGCAAGGTGCCTGGCCAACATCATTCTGCTGAATGCAAGATGCCTGACCAATATCACACTACTGAATGCAAGATGTCTGGCCAACATCATTCTACTGAATGCAAGATGCCTGGCCAACATCACACTACTGAATGAAAGATGTCTGACCAACATCACACTACTGAATGCAAGATGTCTGGCCAACATCACACTACTGAATGAAAGATGTCTGACCAACATCACTCTACTGAATGCAAGATGCATGGCCAACATCACACTACTGAATGAAAGATGTCTGACCAACATCACACTACTGAATGCAAGATGCCTGGCCAACATCACACTACTGAATGAAAGATGTCTGACCAACATCACACTACTGAATGCAAGATGCCTGGCCAACATCACACTACTGAATGAAAGATGTCTGACCAACATCACACTACTGAATGCAAGATGCCTGGCCAACATCACACTACTGAATGAAAGATGTCTGACCAACATCACTCTACTGAATGCAAGATGCCTGGCCAACATCACTGCTGAATGCAAGATGCCTGGCCAACATCACACTAGTGAATGCAAGATGCCTGGCCAACATCACTCTACTGAATGCAAGATGCCTGGTCAACATCACACTACTGAATGCAAGATGTTTGGCAAACATCACTCTGCTGAATGCAAGATGTCTGGCCAACATCACTCTACTGAATGCAAGGTGCCTGGCCAACATCACTCTGCTGAATGAAAGATGTCTGACCAACATCACTCTGCTGAATGCAAGATGCCTGGCCAACATCACACTACTGAATGCAAGATGCCTGGCCAACATCACTCTGCTGAATGCAAGATGCCTGGCCAACATCACTCTGCTGAATGCAAGATGTCTGGCCAACATCACAATATTGTATACAAGGTGCTTGGCCAACATAACTCTATTGTATTCAAGGTGACTTGCCAACATCACTCTACTGTATGCAAGGTGCTTGGCCAACATCACTCTATTGTATTCAAGGTGACGTGCCAACATCTCTCTACCGTATGAAAGGTGCTTGGCCAACATCACTCTATTGTATTCAAGGTGCCTTGCCAACATCTCTCTACTGTATGCAAGGTGCTTGGCCAACATAACTGTACCGTATTCAAGGTGCCTGACCAACATCACTCGACTGTATGCAAGATTTGTATTTATGGTGCTAAGTCAACATCACCCTACTGATTATTACAACAAACAAACATCTGCTTTATAATATATTTATTTCCTTTGCAATATAAAAAATATATTTTCACCTAAGCATGCTGTTAGATATGCAAATTGCTTATGTATCAGATCATTACATATATAATAATTGCACATACATAATATATAATATTGTGATACAGTTTATACTTTAACACACAACCTTAACACGAAAGACTGAAACAATACCATAGAATTATTTATTGTTTCTCCAGCAGCCCGGCTAAGGAAAGTATATGGACTTAACAAATAAACTGTGAAAGATGTTAAAATGTTTTATCTTTCACTTTATAAACAGAATCAGGATTTAAACCTTTACTATATTATACTCTTGTTTTGAAAGCAACCAGGCATCTATAATTTAATATTGCATAAAGGTTTATTGGATGAGCCATAATTTCAATGATCCTTTGGCCTGTAAGAAGGCCAACCATAATTTGCTACAAGTGTGTAATGTAACAGCTTATAACACATTGTAAAGGTTTAACTACTTAAGATGTAATAACAACAGAAACAGAATAAAATGGGATATTTTCAATCCATAACAAAACTAGATACAGTTATTATCAATACAAACAATAACAACAAAAAAGGATTCATCTACATATAAACTATAAAGTAAATTAAATAACAAATATAAATATATTGATATTATTTTAGTTTTTTGTAAGTATATATGTGACAGTACAATAAAACATAAATGGAAGGGAATTTATGATAAACTAGTTTCATTTTAGGATGTAAATGGATGAACTTGTTTTGATTTGTAAATTGCATGCCAGCTAATATCAGGAAAAAATTATTCGTTAAAATTTTGCAAATTAGTTTTGATATTTTGATAAACATTTTTCATTTCAAAAATTGTCAAATCATAAAAAAGTCACTTCAATAATACACAAAATATAAGAAGCACATTTTTTCTGTCCCCTCACATAAAACAGGGAAGTAGAATGTAAACAATTCAACAACTATAAATATCAACTAAACTTTCAAAAGATATTTTATTTGTAAATGAATGTGCATATTAATTGAACTGGAATGAAATGAGGTCAGCAGTATCTTAACATAATTTATTTATTAAACAAATATACAAAAAAAAAAGCCATGCTGTTTGGTCCCACTGTTGATGTCAATAACATTAAACTACTGTAAAGTCATTTATTTCTGTAGGGGATTATTTTTCATGGATTTCTTGCATCATTCCATGAAATTAAATCCAAACAAAGAAAATTTCTCTGTATTTTCTCAAGGATTTTATGCCTACAGAATTAAATTATTTCACAGTAAATAGAAGTCGCCATCAATGTGTATTCATATACTTATTAATTGGATGTGTATTCAAACAGCAATTAATTTGTTTCAACCAAAGTTCCATCGCTATAAAACAATTATTTGACTGAAAAAGCTCATTTTATATTATATCAGATTCATATACTTTGCAACTAATTCTTTACTGCATAGCTGTTAATGTAAAAGAATTTGAAACCATCTACAGGTATCTAAAAATATTGATTTTTTTTACATTTTGCACTCACATATTCGTGAATTAAATCAGAATTGATACACTTTAAAAAGTAAACATTTGAAAATGTGTATCTTCTGGTTTTCTCTGGCTATGACTCATAATACAAGGTTTGCATACTGTGCTAATACACACTTTGCATAGTTTCAATTAACAGTGATATTCCTACCAGTACATTTAACATTGTTTGTGTCTTGCTATAATACAACTGAAATGGAATGTATCGGAATATTTATCACAAAATAATATTTACTACAAAATATAGATATGTTATTTATATCACCGATTATTGGGTCAGTCAATGAAAAATAATGTAGTGTTTATGTTTTACTTTTTCATAGTAACACAACTGGATCAACAGTACATAGCAGACTATCCATTCATATGCTATGATAGTGAAGGCAGGTAAATACCAGTCTAAAATCCCAAGCCTCTGATTGGATGATTCAATCTTACATTTACAGACTGGTTCTCAAACTCAGTTTATGACCTCCAATCAGGAATGTTTTCTCAATGTAATTAAAAAGGATGTCATAAACTATCTTAAACCACTAACTGATATAATTTTGTTACTCCACTTTTCTCACTATATACTCTCCAGATGGGAATCACTGAGCATTATACAACTGAACTTAATGTGTTGATGTACCATACATGGAAAGCTAAAACAACATTTTAGAATTACACAAAGTAAATGCAGTATTTAATTAAAAAAAAGTATATATTTCATGCTGCATATCCTTCTTGGGCAGACTCACTTAAAATCACTGCAGTCTTTACGCAGTATCATAATGTTGTCATAGAAATACCTTATACATTATAGTGACTGCAGAACTACCCAATCAGAAAATATCACTGTCTGTGATAGAGAACCAACAAAAATCACAATCAACATAGAGTACATACATATTAAATATAATCTCTGTGTCTGCAGGTATAGTTAACATAAAAAATATCAGAGCCTCAGATTTCGGCCTGTTATCCTGTCTAGGATTGTAGGATATAAACCAACTTTTATTCTGGTTGCTAATCCAGCCTATGGATTTTTTTAAATGAAATAAAATCTATGACCCTTCTGCCAACAACATATATAAACTATCAATCAATGAAATACTTTGGTCCCAATTTCACATAACCAGTCAAATACAAAATATATACATACCAACAACATATATAAACTATTTTGATTTCCAACAATCACATCACAGCAGATATTTTAGACTATATAATAATATATATTTTACAAAATATAGTAATATAGTACGGACATTATTTGGCAATGGCTATCTAGCACTTGCTATGGCTTTTATCCCACAAACTGTGGTATAACTGTATACTGTTACACACATTGAACTCTGTTATTGAACACAAAGGTAGCGTGTAGAACTTGAGTCAGCATGTAACTTGTGTCAGTGTGCATCTTGTGTCGTTATATAACTTGTGTCTCTGAATGTTTTCAGTACGACTGTTCCCTAGGTGTCTGGTAAGGAGCTGTGACACCGCGTTCTGAAGGTCGTTTCCGATGACGATTGATCACCTGCATGTACTGGCCAATCAGATTTGAGATATCCGAGCCTTGTTCAGTTTCTATGCGTACAATTTTCTGCACCATAAGGTTACCCAGTTTCATATCTAAGTAGTTTTGATTACTGTCACTACGGTAACGTCTTGTCGAAAGAACTTCACCAAAACTATACTGCAGGAAAACCTCCTGAAACAAAAATTTAATAATTTCAATTATTCTCGTGTAGACTTTTCATCAAACTGTTTTTTACTGTATTCTTCACTGCCTATTGAAAATTTTTAAAGTCAAATAGCCTATACACATGCTTATTTACATTGAGTTTCAGGTATAAACCAAAGAGCTCTCCTTAAGACTGTTCTGTAACCAGTTTCGAAAAGGAGTCTAAAATTGAAATATTTTACCAAAGTAACATGTTTCATGTAAAGCTTCAAAGATGTATTGAAATCAACCCTTTAGAACTTTGTACTTTGAAAAAAAAAATTGTGTTGTTAGATCACTCTCTACGTGCCTTGAGATGGAAAAAAGTCGACATTACCCATGTTAAAATCTTTTAAAGACATAATGGTTTTTTAGGATCGACAATTAATAGAGAAGGACCTCATTTATCGCACTGAATTTATCGCAGACCAGAAATCGTTATAAAAAGCCTGAATTATTTACTCTGTTTTCACACATGAATGATTTCAAAATTAAACATTAGAAATTATAAGTAACAGGTTTATGTTAATTCTGATATCAAAAATATTGCTTCACAGATTCACAATAACTTTTGGCTGAAGGTCAAAAAGTGTTGTGTTTTTAAGGCCGTTCAGTATTTTATAATTAAAATCCTATAAAGATAATAAACTTACATGTGAACGAATATCAAGGAAAACTATTCCAGTTTTGTTTACAGCAAGGATACACTCTCCATACATCGGCTGTGTTAACACTTTCTGTAAATGAAAACAAGTTACACTCAATAAATCAAAGTATGACAAGGAATAGCAACCAAATAACAACAATAAAAACTCATAACAGCAGGCATAGTCAAATGCCCTGATTTCAAGTCCAAAATAAAATCTTGATAAAAATTTTGACTGTACTGTTTTGTTTTTTTTATTACCTATTGATAGGGCTGTTAAAAGTATCTTTTAACATAACTTTTTGACATTTTAGTCAGTAATTTACAATCAAAGTAAAAAAATTTTTTCCAAAGATATCAAAGACATTGTACTGCACTAACCTTCACTCTGAAGAAAGTAGATCCAAACAAAGGCCATTGTGAAAGCACCTCTGTAAAATACACAAAAATAGTATATAAAAGTCAATCTCACAAGAATGATCTAAAATTTGACATTGGGAAAGTTCTTTATGTCTTCAAAAAATTTCTTGTTTTTAAAATCATTAATGAGCCGTGCCATGGGAAAACCAACATAGTGGGTATGCGACCAGCATGGATCCTGACCAGCCTGCGCATCTGCACAGTCTGGTCAGGATCCATGCTGTTCGCTAACAGTTTCTCCGATTCCAATAGGCTTTAAAAGCGAACAGCATAGAGCCTGACCAGACTGCGCGGATGCTGGTTTTCTCATGGCACGGCTCATTTTAATCTTACAGCAGCATTTGAAATATTGTTTGAAGTTGAGCTTTTCTAACTAAATTGAAATCAACTATCATGTAGGTGACTTCTAATCTGGAAAAATTTATATCATATGAAGATAAAAGTGAAAGCTGAGTTTTACGTACCAACAAATTTGGCCATACACTCAGGTGGTGTATGTTTAATGACTGTTTTCATCTCTTCATGTACACGATTTAACCATTGCTGACTCTTGTAGCTTGGCAATACACGAACAATCTCAGGTAACAAGTGCTCAAGGTCACGTCTGGAAAAAAGCAATTTCAATAAATTTGTAACTTCAGAGTATTTGAGCATGCTGTTGCAGTTTCATTTGGAACAATTTCAATAAATTTTACTTGTATACATAAATTTATACTTCATGCACCGCATTTAAAAATAAACTGAATGAAGGCCAAAACAAACTAGTAACTCCTATTTTTGTCACACATAGTGCAAAATATACTTACTCGAAAGAGCCCCCAAAAATGAGGGCACAAAAGTTGAATTTAATCATTCAGCATATTACTTGCATCTCCAAAGTTTAATATAATTTTCTAATAAAAAATAACAAACACATGATTTAATACTTATCATGCTAGACACGACTGATCCTGCCTTTAGTAAGGGTTAAACAATGACAATATAAAATGTACACACTCTATATAAAATCTAAGACAAAAGTATAACTTACAGTGTCGGCATATTGACATGATCCGAGGCCCTGTGTAACAATGCTGCCATGAACTGGATGTCCATCTGTCAAACACAAAGTATAAAGATTATCTTCTATCTATGACTGACTGGTTCTGTTTGTGTAAGGAACAGATTTATACTATGTTTGTACCATTTAAACTTGCTACTACAGCTGGTACCTTGATTTTCATGTGAAGTCACAGAAATGTAACACAATGCCAGCATAAATGAGCTGTGCCATGAGAAAACCAACATAGTGGGTTTGTGACCAGCATGGATCCAGACCAGCCTGCGCATCCGCGCAGTCTGGTCAGGATCCATGCTGTTCGCTTTCAAAGCCTATTGCAATTAGAGAAACCGTTAGGGAACAGCATGGATCCAGACCAGACTGCGCGGATGCGCAGTCTGGTCTGGATCCATGCTGGTCGCAAAGCCACTATGTTGATTTTCTCATGGCGCGGCTCAAATGATTACATGGCTCATTTGCTGCATGGTAAAAATGAGCAAGATCTAAAAATGTGCAGTGACATTAAATAACTACCAAATTAGCTGTCCTATGTTACAATAAAGAATTACCCAAACAGTTCTGAAAAAAAAAAGACTTTAAAATTTTACCCCTGTCATAAGCCAGTGCAAAGGAAAAAAACCTTGTATACTATTAACAATAAACATGAGTCCATAAAGTTGTACTATAACTGACCTCGTATTGTTTATTTAAAGCACCATCGCGAATCATCACAACTAGACCATCTATATAGTCTGGTAGGCACTGAAATATATATGGAATCATATAAGCAGTTACAAACAGACAGTAATCATGTTCTCTAAGCTTGCTGAACTTCACTGGACATGTGATAATATTTTCAATGGGAGAAATAGCACAAGAACTATGTCGCAAAATTTCACTCTGCTTAACATTTTCAAAACAAAAGTGTCACAACTGTTCTGCTCACTCATCTAAATTTTACAGCTCAAACAAGTACACTTTCGGTAAAAGATCATCAAAAAACATTTTTTTTCAAAATTATTTTGAAAACTGACCTGTAGATTCAGAGGTAAAGATTTTTCTTCTTTCCACAATATCCATATAAGAACAGGTGACCTCTGTTTTTTGACAAAATCTTAATAATTTGAACAATTTTGTCAGGGGGTCACATAAGGATCACTTGTGTGAAATTATTTTAAAGTCTGTCCATCATTTCTAAAAAAAGATTCCGATATAACCTCCACTGTAAACATATAGAGAAAAGAGACCTTGACCTCTGGCAGCCATGTTTTATTTACAAATGGGAATAACCTGAACAATCTTGACAGTCAAATAATTGTCTAAATTTGGTGAAATTATTTTCAAATCAGGCTAGCATGAATTCTAACAAGAAGGTTTTCTTTTCTGTTGCAATGTTAATAGTGTTCTGCATGGAATAGTTTCCTTTGAACTACCTTGAAAGAGATCCACACAAAGAACATTCCTGGGAAGCTGGCTGATATTTGCTGAATGGTTTCAGAGATGTTTGCTTGAACAAAAATATGGATGATGGCAGGTAACTGGTCACAATAGCTTATCCCTAGCACTTTGTGCTCAGGTGATATTAAACAAGAGGGTCATGATGACCCTGGATCGCTCACCAGATTAATATGTTTCAAATGTCAAACTGATGATTTTTAGAAATTTTTTGGAAAATTTTCCGATGTACAATCAAGTAACCACTGGGGCGGGGCCAATTTTACCCCGGGGGTCATGATTTGAACAAAGTTTGTAGAAGTCGACTAGGCAATGTTACATATCGAATATCTAAGATCTAGGCCTTCTGGTTTATTTTAAGCAAATTTATGAAGATTTCCCTATGTACAATAAAGTAACCCCTGGGGCTTGGTCAATTTGACCCTGAGGGGGTCAATATTTGAACAAATTTTGTCCACTAAGCAATGCTACATGTTGAATATCTAAGCTCTAGGCCTTCTGGTTTATTTTTAGAAAATATTGAAGATTTTTCTATGTACAATCAAGTAACCCCATGGGGCGTGGCCAATTTGACCCCGGGGTCATGATTTGAAGAAATTTTGTAGAGGTCTACTAGGCAATACTACATGTCAAATATCTAAGTCCTAGGCCTTCTGGTTTATTTTTAGAATTTTTTTGAAGATTTTCCTATGTACAATCAAGTGACCCCTGGGGCGGGGTCAATTTTGACCCTGGGGTCATGATTTGAACAAATGTTGTAGAGGTCCACTATGCAATGCTACATGTGAAATATCTAAGCTCTAGGCCTTCTGGTTTATTTTAAGAAAATTTTTGAAGATTTTCATATGTAAAATCAAGCGACCCCTAGGGCGGGGTCAATTTTGACCCCGGGGGTCATGATTTGAACAACTTTAGTAGAGGTCCACTAGGCAATGCTACATGTCAAATATCTAAGCTCTAGAGCTTCTGCTTTTTGAGAAGAAGATTTTTTAAGGTTTTCCTATGTAAAATCAAGTGACCCCTGGGACGGGGTCAATTTTGACCCCGGGGGTCTGATTTGAATAAATTTTGTAGAGGTCCACTAGGCAATGCTACACGTGAAATATCTAAGACCTAGGCCTTCTGCTTTATTTTTAGAATTTTTTTGAAGATTTTACTATGTAAAATCAAGTGACCCCTGGGGCGGGGTCAATTTTGACCCTGGGGTCATGATTTGAACAACTTTAGTAGAGGTCCATTAGGCAATGCTACATGTCAAATATCTAAGGTCTAGGGCTTCTGGTTTTCAAGAAGAAGATTTTTTAAGATTTTTCTATGTAAAATCAAGTGACCCCTGGGGCGGGGTCAATTTTGACCCCGGGGTCAT
This sequence comes from Mercenaria mercenaria, assembly GCF_021730395.1. Lineage (NCBI taxonomy): Eukaryota > Metazoa > Mollusca > Bivalvia > Venerida > Veneridae > Mercenaria > Mercenaria mercenaria. The sequence goes on from NC_069362.1 coordinate 71,011,941, forward strand.
AATTTGAACAAACTTGGTAGAGGTCCATTAGGTAATGCTTCACACCAAATATCTAAGCTCTAGGGCTTCTGGTTTTTGAGAAGAAGATTTTTAAAGTTTTTCCTTTCGGTTGCCATGGCAACCAGAGTTCTGCATGGAATTCAATTCTTTGAACAATTTTTAGAGAAGACCATCCAAGGAACATCCCTGTGAAGTTTCATCAAAATTGGCCTGTTGGTTTAGGACGAGATGTTGTTTAAAGGAAAGTGTGGACGGACGGACGGACGACGGATGGACGCCGGACGGTGAGCGATCACAATAGCTCACCCTGAGCACTTTGTGCTCTGGTGAGCTAAAAACAGACAATTTTATTGCTAGGCACAATTTTGTCAGAGAAAAACTTATTACTATATTAAACTTGAATGAAACAGACACAAAATAAACAGGATCACTTCATATTCATAAAAAAGACTTTTTGAATTTGTTACTTATTCAGCTCATGTAAGCTCACGATTTTTTTGACAAATCAGTAGATCTGTCAAACTTACCTGGAAATACATGAGTTCATTGTAGAGCAGGTTATCTGACGATTTAAATGGGAAGTACCAAACTGTTCTCTGGAAGACAAGGTCATAATCACGTCTGCTGCGTAGTAACTCTGCCGTTACATCCAGGATATACTCCTCATTACGCAATCGACTGAACTGACCATCCCGAGTACGCAGGAACACCGTGTACTCTTCAATCTCCACTTGGTCAACAACATCGAGACGTTGACAAATATCCTCTGTACAGTCACGGACAACCTTCAAAGAAGAAACCATACAGAATAATAACTCCTCCACTAAATTATTCTAATCTCTTTTCTCGGAATTTAAGTAAGAAATGAATTATTTTTTTGTAAGAGTTCATGCAAAATGAACAACAAAATGACTGGCAAAAATGAAGACCTAAGAAAAAAAAAATCTATTAAGTGTGCTAGTGATTCATTGTTAATTTGATCCTCATACTCCCATCATTAACTTTGCATGAACTCTAAAAGAAAATTATTTCATTTCTCGTATTTAACATTAGGATCAGTTTCCTTGTCATTTAGTTCACCAGACAGACTAACTGCAACACTGTCTGATGAATGTTCTTCCTAGCTACATACAGGCATTGTACTAAACAGCGGAACAATATCACTAAGCAGTGTATTCCTAACTTTAGCTACCTTTCCTTTGGCAGTTTTTAATAGAACAAATATTAAGAATATAAATATTTGCCACTGTTTGTTATGCAATCTGAAATCAAGATCAACTTGAAGTACCTTTATTTCTTGCTCTCAAGATCAACTTGAAGTACCTTTAATTCTTGCTCTCAAGATCAACTTGAAGTACCTTTAATTCTTGCTCTCAAGATCAACTTGAAGTACCTTTAATTCTTGCTCTCAAGATCAACTTGAAGTACCTTTAATTCTTGCTCTCAAGATCAACTTGAAGTACCTTTAATTCTTGCTCTCAAGATCAACTTGAAGTACCTTTAATTCTTGCTCTCAAATTATAAAGCTGTACCATAAAATGTTATGGTAGAATTGACCATTGTCTAGTTTACCCAAACATTTGACATTTAAATGTATACAATAAGAACTTACAGTGCATGGTTTTATGTGTAGCATTCCCTCCCTCTCTGAGCCACTGTAGATGAACGAAAACCTCTTCGAAATTCTTCCATTCTACAATACAATCAATAGTTTACTGTTAAGATTGTCATCAGAAAAATGCCCATCTCACAGCTATTCAAAATACAGTATTTACTAGGGCACAACTCCAGAATTTAGTCATTTTCATTGAAATTGTGGCAGTACTTTTGTTCTTTAGTTAGATGAAAAAAAAAGCAACTTAGTGAATTATAGTGTTTTTTTTCTAAATCACTAGTGTAGTCTGTATGTATAAAGTCTCATCTTTTGAACTCAAATGATGCATTTTATTAGAAAATAACTTTTTATACACCTCTATAAAAACCTCTAACACAGAACAGAAAAACTGCTGAAATATAATAGAAATAGGAATGTGAGCAAAACTGACAAGGTATATCACTCATGCATATATCTAATAGTACTGAACACAGTGAATGAGCAGAATCTATTTCAATAAAAGTGTTATGGTATGGTACAGCATTTTGTGATGACAACATATTTCCTTTACCATACTCTTTCTCCATCTTCTTTCCTTAACTTCCATTTCTATAGATTGTCTTGACTAAAATGTTTACATTAAACAGCACATAAAAACACCAACAGACAAGAACAAACATACATGTATATTACCATAAGCAACAAACATAATCTCTGACACCTACTAACACACACACACATAACAATAAAGTCATAAATATCTTAACAATTTCACTTTACTGCACTAAACCAAAACTTCAATATTCATGTATTTTCACACACTTGTATCCTTTTCTACATAATGAGCATGATGTAAATGAGTTCATCTAACAATGGAAAACATTCAACAACTGTCTTTTCATCCTCTAAACAAAATACTTACAGCTAAAGCATTGATTTCTTCTTTTAATGGCACATTTTTCCTTCCTCCATATTTGAACGTTTTTCGTAGATTCTGCAGGCAGATAGCTGCTGCTCCGCTGTATGTTCTCTGTGTATCCGAGGCAACAGTCTCTAGGTACTTGAACAAATACGGCCGGAAAGCCTCGGAACAGTCACAGTACGCCGCAATGATAGCAAATAATCTCCAACCCATTATACAACTTTTCCTTCAATTCATAAAAATAAAGAATTAATTTTTATCATATATAAATTTAATGAAATTTTCTAATTGTTACTTATATTCAGACCTCGTGGAAGTGTGACATTATTTAATCAGTTGTCACAACTGAACTGCTAGTTATTTTTTTAATGATAATTCCTGTTAATATCAAGCATATAATGTATTCACAATGCTGTAATATCTAAATTTCATTATAATTATATGAAGCGCGCCATGGGAAAACCAACGTAGTGGCTTTGCGAACAGCATGGATCCAGACCAGCCTGCACATCCACGCAGTCTGGTCAGGATCCATGCTGTTCGCTAACAGTTTCTCTAATTGCAATAGGCTTTGAAAGCAAACAGCATGGATCCTGACCAGACTGCGCAGATGCGCAGGCTGGTCTGGATCCATGCTGGTTACAAAGGCACTATGTTGGTTTTCCCATGGCACAGCTTATATAAGAATAACTTGTAGCAAAGATACATTATGTCGATGCCACCATCAGCACTAACTGTGTACTGTGGCAGCTGTAGAGTCTAACTGCACATGTCATTGATGTTAGCGACAATTACCTGATATGTTTATATGAAGATCATAAATACACTTACGGTTTCATGCTCCTATTATTTGTTGTTTGTTTACATAACTGGCAGTAAACCTCGTCCCGCAACTCTGGATACTTGTGGCAGGCCTAAAAAGTCAGGAAATATAATTCTTTTAACAACCTTTAAAATTTGCAAAATAAAAATGATGAGAAAAAAAACTCAGCTTTCAATGCAATCTGCAACATAAAATTTTAAAATGAACAATAATTATTATGCTAAAGAAATATCAGAGAGGATAGAACAACTACAGTGATAACGTGTAAAATGAATGAAGTAATATTGATAAAGTATTCAGGTAAATGTAGGAAGTAACATATATTTAAGTCATACCCTGAGTACTTTTAGAGCACAGTCCATCTCTGTCTGGTTGGAGGACATTGGATAATCTCCCATAAACTTCATTATACCTAAAATATTGAAAATGTGATAGCTACCTTATAGGAACAGGTGAGTCAAGGTACATACTAGTCATAACAGAATCTGACATACACACAAATCCACGAATATACTCTATCCACATACAGATAATTATGTTAGCAGTAAGGGTAGCTACACCTGCTCTAAAAACAGTATCAACATATTTATGCACATATTAATAAGGAACACACGATTCTCGTACATCTGTACATGTACAGATGAGTGAATTAGGGTATGTACAAATACAAAGATACCAATTGTATGCACAACTAGGTAATGATGAATAATTAAAAGATAAACTTACAGATGAAGCATTCTATTGCTAACTTGTTGAGTTCAGGATTATCCAGTTTGAGTAATGATGTCTGTATTGGTGACTGGAAATAACAAACATTATGTGGTTACAAATTGTAGTGAACAACCTGTTCATTTTCAACAGAGAAAGGCCATATGTATATATATTATGTTGATACTTTCAGTTTCAATGTGCAAACTAACCATCATTGTAGTATAAACATGAAAACTGTCTAATTTTATGTAGAATATAATACTAGCAGTGAAAAAGTGTGATTAGAGAACTCGTTCTATATGAATTTGCGTTAAAAAAAATAGGAAAATACGGATCCATTTACTTTATCGATTTCTTTCGACTATACCATGGAAACATATTATCGGTCACATTTTTGACCTTACTCCTGTTACTAGAGAAATAAATGTGTGAAATTACCCTTGTCCATTTGACCATCTCAGCTTGCTCTTTCCATGTCCAATCACCTGAACCTATAGATAGGTAACATGTTATAGTCAGTCTATATTCCTACATACAACAGTGACATATCGGTGATTAACTTGCTCTTAAAATTTGACTATTTAATGATACATTTTACTGAAAATTTATATAAAATTTACAATTTCCCTTCTTGCTTCTTCTTAATTTATTTCAATTTTTTTTTAGTTTTCTTATAAAGATTTGTTATCACAAAACAACAAGTGAAATCCATGCAAAACTGTGTGTGTAGTGTACAGTGTGATAGAAACATACCAGAACATGTTAATTTTCTCACATCAAAACATTTTCATCTTTATAAAAAGAGCATTGCATTGAATTTTATTATGCCCCAGTATAGATATCTTTTACATCACACATGATGCCATTTAAATAATGGAAAAATATTAATGAAAACAAGGAGCTGCGTTCAATAAATGCTTGATGCCCCCGGTGGCATCCTTGTCGATAGATTTTGCACCTAAGTCCAAAACGAGGTCAAGGTCAAACTGAGGTCAGGTGATGTCTGAAGACGAGGAATGGTCACAGGTTACATTTGCATTAGTATCAAGTCATTCTAGTAAGGGGTATTGATGCTACACGAAAGGGTCCCATTTGAATGGACGAACGAACGGACGGACAGACAGACAGGACAATCACTATATAATAATATGCCTCCCGCATCAGTAGATACCTGGAGGAATAATAAGATAAACTAGAAAATGTTTTTGTAAAAAAGCGCATGTCTCCCCCAATGCAAAGTCCTATAGGCAAGAAGTCAATAGGGGTCAGAAGCGAAAGTCAAAGAGACACTGATGGTTGGCTGCAATAGGGATCATCTACTTGGCATGTCCAGTCATCCCACTAAATTTCAACACTCTTGGCCTAGTGGTTCTCAAGTCACTGTTCAGGCTCCTGTGACCTTGACCTTTGATCAGATGACCTCAAAATAAATAGGGGTCATCTACTCTGCATGTCCAATCATCCTATTAAGTTTCAACATTGTAGGTCAAGTGGTTCTCAAGTTATTTCCAAAAAATGATTTTACATGAACAGGCCACTGTGACCTTGACCTTTAATAGACTGACCCCAAAAACAATAGGGGTCATTTACTCTGCATGAACAGTCAAGTGGTTCTCTAGTTATTGATAGGAAATGGTTTTCAATGTTCAGGCCCCTGTGACCTTGACCTTTGACGCAGTGACCCCAAAATCAATAGGGGTCATCTACTCTTCATGACCAATCATCCTATGAAGTTTCAACATTCTGAGTCAAGTGGTTCTCTAGTTACTGATAGGAAATGGTTTTCAATGTTCAGGCCCCTGTGACCTTGACCTTTGACGGAGTGACCCAAAAATCAACAGGGGTCATCTACTCTTCATGACCAATCATCCTATGAAGTTTCAACATTCTGGGTCAAGTGGATCTCTGGTTATTGATCAGAAATGGTTTTCAATGTTCAGGCCCCTGTGACCTTGACCTTTGACAGAGTGACCCCAAGATCAATAGGGGTCATCTACTCTTCATGAACAATCATCCTATGAAGTTTCAACATTCTGGGTCAAGTGGTTCTCTAGTTATTGATCGGAAATGGTTTTCAATGTTCAGGCCCCTGTGACCTTGACCTTTGACGGAGTGACCCCAAAAACAATAGGGGTCGTCTACTCCAGCAGCCCTACAACCCTATGAAGTTTGAAGGTTTTAGGTCAAATGGTTCTCCAGTTACTGCTCGGAAATGAAGTGTGACGTACGGACGGACGGAAGGACGGACGAATGGACAGGGCAAAAACAATATGTCTCCTAGGGGAGACATAATAAGAGAGTAATCATAGCTACAAGTCGCTCACCTGAAACTGACATTTTGGTTTACAACCATTTGAAAGCAGTTACTGCTTTTTTTTTCAGGTCCAGCTACCACTAGGATGCTACAAAACAAGTTTACTGATGATCTATCACTATGGCGGTCCTTTTATGATGTCAAGCTGAACCATATGAGAATGATCAATCTTATTTCTATTTTAAGCTCTGACATACCCTAAATGCAATCAATCTGAACAATTTGAACAAACATGAAAGTGATCCATGTCAAGATGCTACATGGCACCATATCAACAAACTTGAAAATAGTCCATCTAAGGGTGCTGTATATCAAGTTTAATGAAGATCAATCAAGCAGTTTGAAAAGTTCCATCAAGTGGTTCATAAGAAGTAATTTCAAGATTTTTCCATTTTTATCTATGGAAGCAACACACCAAATCTGGTGAAGACCCATCAAGCGATTAATGAGAAGCAGTTGTTTGAAGAATTTTCTACTTTAAGCCCTGGCTACCCCAAAATGCAGTCAACAGAATAATTTAATGAAATGGAACAATTTTTACTGGAAGTTTCAATAAAGAAGATGTTTAAGTAAAATTGTGAATGACAATTGATGACAACAATGTATGACGGACAACAGACACTGGATGACCCACCTATACTAACTTCTCACACTGAGCCCGTGGTTCAGGTGAGCTTAAATCACTGAACACATATAGAATTACTTTGTTACAGAAATTCCACTTCAGTTAATAAATGATTGCAATAAATTGTATTTCTAACTCTGCATCAGCCTTCAACCACCCACAAGTTCTAAACAAAGTTTAAAACGTAAAAGTTAAGATTTTTTCATTATATGTTTTATACCATTATCAATAATTAAATAATATATGTTTAGAATCAAGCATTATATTGCAGTTAGTATAGCAGTTAGTATAGCAACCATCACCTCGGCGGTGCCTCTCATGCTTCTGTAGGTTATGCAGCTTCAATTTCTCAATCGATTTTATCGTGCCATGTAAGGAACCATTGTTTGGACGCAACAAATCATACCTTGAAAAATAATCAATTTGCAATAGTCATTTTAACAAAAAAGCATATGTCTCACAAAGTTTCCACAGCCTAGACTTCAACACAATATCAAGTAGATACTCTATGCTTCATCTTTCATTCTGTGTGCAAAAATGCAGAAAGTGCTCATAAATGGTTAGTTATGCAATGCTTAACACTAAATCACATGATCAGACCGGGCAATGACTGCAGACAGAAAATGATGATGGATTAACAGTCTAGAATGCTGGTATCAGGCTTACACAGATGTCATACATCAATGATCTATCGGTAATGGTATTGTAATACAGGAAAGATGGCTATTTTATCACTTAGCCAGGAGAAGATTAATATGGTTGAAATTATGAAGTCATAAGAGAAAGTGACATTCATTATGGGGCATGACAGAAGAGGTGAATGAATGAAATGAATGAATGAATGAATGACACACAACTGCAATCATTGCATTGAAAATTCACTCTGCTAGTCAAAGCCAAATTTCATATTTGCATTTTGAGACCTTCCAACATTCTCCCTAGCTCAGCAAAATCTGGCACAGCATTTCCAATCTGATGCCATCTCCACTCACTTAGAATACTCAGGTCCCTTGTAGGGAGGCTATTGGGTATAAAAATAACTCTTTAATTTCCTGAACCTGTGTTACAGCCTTTTGGATAGTTCTTACATTTTAATGACCTTGCCTTAATTAAGAATAACTTAATTCTGTACTGATTTTACATTATAATAACATAATTCTGCAGTCCTTTCTGTTTGCAGATGTAACATAGGTAGTTGATTGCAAATGATTTCTACCAGGTGAAGTATTTAGCTCTTTTGTTTCTTAAATCTTACTTCTGATAGCTCATCTTCAAACTACTTACCATAAATGAAACTATTTGATAGTAAAACATTCATCACTCATTATTTGCATTTATTAAAGAAGGTACTTGTATAAAGAGTTTACAGGATATCCTTAAAACATACATGCTAAAGCTGAAAACAAAGGAATCATTAGGCCCCATTAAATCCTAGGTTTAATTTTGATAACCTTCCTGGCTACTAACTCACTTGCCCCTCCGCATCCCAAAAGAAAGAGATAAGTTTATATGTTTATGAGAACCATGCAAAAGTATAATTGTCCTGTACATAATACTGAATTCAGTTCATGCTTATAATATATTACTTGTCCATATGCCTTTCAAACAGTCAGTGAAGTTAAATTGATAAAGGGTTTACTTGAATGTACAGTACATCCTTTCATAACAGATATCCACAAGTACAGTCACAATCTACCCTTTATTTACATAAACAAATGCATTTTGGTTGCTCCAAACAACTATAATTATGTGCAACATTAGCATCCAGGTAATATAGAATTTTAAGAGTTCTGTGTCTACTGTAGATTTCTGATAATAAACAACATCATTTGTTCATTAAGAAATGTCAGTCAAAGAGAAAACTGTTATTGATTTCATCTTTATTGGAATTTCATGGCTTTTGTGGTTATGGCAACCCAAAAAATGAAATCCCAATGAAAATTATTTCCAAAATCAATTGAAAAACTTGTAAGCAGTTTGGAACGAAGTGCTTGTATACTTTTGCCCTGGAAGCTGCATCATGATTACAGTTTACTTATAAACCCATTGTCTTAACAGACATGTTGTGTAGGCCTGTGCTTAAGGCAGTGTATATTGTGTTAAAGCAGCATATAAACATGTCATGCTGATTTAAGCAACAGTGGTTGAACAGATTGAATTATTCTGCTCCGTAGCTCTACCTGCTTTTCTCATTATCTCCTTCTCTGCAAATGAATAGGTTAATATCTCACAACAGCTCATAAAACAAACATATATATAAAATTATATGCAAACTGTAAGATGAACTTTGGAATTATGAAATAGCTAATTAATCAAGTTTGAATAAAGAATGAAACAAAAATCAATTGAATAAAGAATGAAACAAAAGTCAACAGAGACAGAGACAGGAATCGGTTTTGACAAATTTGAAGCTGTCCCAAAAATTTATTACCAATATCTCTCAATCTGACTTATTTTCCATGTCAATATGACGTCTGAAGTAATGTCTCATGTGAAGAATTTGTTTGTCACTTGCAATAAACTAGGAAATTCAAAAATGGGTTAAGGCTTCCTCAACCTAACTAATAATTTGATCTCTAGAAACCATGTACTGAAATACATGGTAAAGAATTCAAGCAATCTGCTTAATTTCATGGGATTTAAAAAGCTGACATAACATAATCATGTTTGAATATACTTATGCAAGAGCCATGAATCAGCTATATATCTGGCATCTGTAATCAACTTAGATAAAGAAAAATCAATTTACTTGTCAACACTCTCTCGGAAGTGTAGGAGCGCGAACTCCATCATGGAGAACTTGCCATCTGGAACCATGGTACCTTGACTAGTTTCACTGCGGTTGTCAGGTGGTGGTAGAGCTTCACGTAATATTGGGCCATCTCGAACCATCTCCCGAGAATCATCCTGTACGTAGATATATTCATATCGTGATCTAAGTGAACCACTACTGGTTCAATTACAACAATATTTATCACTTTAACATTATTGTGTCATATCATGGTGCATGTATTTCTATACAAAACTAGTAGTTTATATAATAAATACTTACCCGACTAGTGTTGTGGGTTTTGTGGATGACTTTCTGCACTGTTGTTTCAGATAAATGTGCTGACGGCTGCTGTTGACTCTGTAACATAATACAAGAAACTGTAAGACTAAAAACTTTACATTGTAACGTTAAGGACCACAAACATTATCTTCAGTTATATCAAATAAGAATATAAACTTTAAACTGACTTTGTATATTTGAGCCACGCCATAAGAAAACCAACATAGTGCATTTGCGACCAGCATGGATCCAGACCAGCCTGCGCATCTGCGCAGTCTGGTCAGGATCCATGCTGTTCACTAACGGTTTCTCTAAATGTAATAGGCTTTGAAAGCAAACAGCATGGATCCTGACCAGACTGTGTGGATGCGCAGGCTGGTCTGGATCCATGCTGGTTGCAAATGCACAATGTTGGTTTTCTCATGGTGCGGCTCATTTTAGGTATGCATGTGAAAGTCATCACTGATAATGGAATGAACACAGTAAATAAAACGGCACTAACTCTAAAGCTTGGAGTTCTTTCAATGGCTTCTCTTCTAGCATAATCCACCTCGTGTCTGGCGAGAGGTTTGACCAACTCTGCCGGGAAGTACCCATATACACCATTTGATATACCATACAGCCAGCCTGAAACAATGTCGGACTAATCAATGCTAAAACAGTTCAAGGAAAAAAAAGACAAACAGATAAACATCAATGAAGCTTCTTCCAGTTTATTCTTTCTATAAATTCATGAAATAAATAGTTAACATTCAACAAAGATTTATGTATAGTTTGAGGGGACACTGCTTCACATAATACTCAACCAAAATAAATAATTCCTGCATCTATTAATTCAAGCAATCTGATTGGTTTAGCCATGACATTCACATATCGATGAAGGCCTTTTATCATTCTTGTAGTCATGTACATATTTCAGTGTTGCAACCGATGGCAGTAATAATCCAAAAACAGCGGTAACTTTATTTCTAAATGAACCATTTGCACTCATTTTCTTTGTTGGTTTATTTCCTATATAATACAGAGATCATGGTTTCAATTCAAAATCTGATTAAATCTTTCAACAATGTTTGATGCTGAGAGCAAAATCATAAAAAAAATGAAATACTATTATATAATTTCTGTATTATCTGGCAGGTTTACAAATGCACAGACAGCAAATACAATAATTTATCCTATAGTAGATTCTGTAATGGAGAGAATATTTGACAAATTGTAAACTTACTTTATGATTTGCTTATAATTATACATCTTCATGGAGTACATGTATGCACATAGAAGATTAGATAACCCTTTTTGTTCACTGGTGTATTTACTAGCATCAATATTTACTGCAAGTTAGCTTAACATGTAAGTCGACTTAAATCAAATCCACACTTTTTTCAGAGGGGTATTTTAATTAGCAAAATGAAACTTTTTACATCTTATCCAGAAAAGGAATATAGGTTATAGAATCTATAGATATATATATCTGACAGTATTGGTCATTCTACGGATTTATGTCAATATGCACAGTGGAAGCACTTTACGTGCTGACATTTTTTCTAAGGTAAATCTTGAACTGTTCAGTAACTAACCATACTAGTTTAGAGATAACTTAGACAAAGATGAGATATAGATGAACTATCTAAATGTTAATGAAAATACTATCCATAACATTAACTGGAAGGAAGGTTATTAGTCAAGACCTGGGTCCGTATTTGTCAAAGTTTAAAGTCTGAAGAACTGCAAAAATTCTATTTGCCATGACTTTGTTATAGCATATTATACAGATGGTTTTATATAAGGTTTTTTTTTAGCTGACATTTGAAGATGCATGCAAAGTTTCTTCACAATTCATACCAAATTAACTATGTCAAAGCAAAAAGAAAATTCAGCATTTCAAAGTCTAATTCTAAATTCCAGACTTAAACCGTTCATGAATACAGGCGCAAATAAAACTAAATTACCTGTGTAGCCAAGATAATAGGAATAAAAGTGAAAATATTTGAAAAACAAAGGTAAATGACGGAAACTGTGAGGTTAAAAAACAATGGTGAAGGAAACTGGTAACAAGGTGATAGTTTCAGGACAGGATAAGGATAGAGAGAAACAGAGATTACAGTGGTAAGGAATGTGTAAGGTCAGTATATATACTGCTCATTGGACTGTCACAATGAACGTGACAACGTCTTAGGTCAAAGTAAAAGGCAATGAAAGATCTTTCTACAATATACCTTACCTCTCTTAGCGTAACCTATAACAATAGTCATAATTAAAGTAGCAAAAAAAATTAAGCTGTGAATATTCAATCTTGATGAACTATGTTTTTTTTTTTCAGAAACAAAGCTAAAGGAATGCTTAATTAATTAAATATCATGTATAATAAACAAACACAATGAACTACAAAGTTCTCAGACGACCAACTAGGTATCCTCTCACAGACACTAACCTGGGCTTACACTACCTCCTGGTAAACCTTTTTCAATAGTAACTGCCAAGCAAGGGAGCTGCTAGTATCATTTTTTCACTTTAGTATGATGTGACCCTGGATCAAAATCTGACACCAATGTCTTATCAATACATCCATGGTTTCAACGTTAAATAAGCTTCATAAACTTCGTGCAAGGGACTGTTTTTGTAAGGTCCAATAATAAATCTTTTACACATAACACTGTAATAATGATATTCTACAAACCTTCGTCGACATCAGCATCCACCAGTTTGATAACATCACCACGTTTGAAGGATAACAAAGTACTCTCCCTTGTTATATAATCTTTCATTGCAACAACGTATCTATTTATCTAAAATTGATAAAAACTTCAGCCTTTAGTAACCAAAATGAAATTTGAAATCTGCATAAAAGTTATTTTGAATAAAACAACAAAATGTAATTATTTCACAGTATCTCAAACCTTGAAATTTCTGTCCAAAAAGCATTTATTAAGCTTTAATAGTATTTTTCTGAACCCTGTTTTAAATCTTTCTTGAGAACAATATGAAGAGAAAGTTTACCCTGTCACTTACATCAAACTATAAATCAAGAGAAAAATTTACCCTGTCACTTTCATTAAGGTATAAATCAAGCATATCCTTCATCTGTTGTGCTCTGTTTGTGTAAAATACATATGGCTTGTTCTTTGTACTGATCTGTATTGAGGTCCGTGACGGCATCAAAACATCCACTACATCTTCAAATCTATAAAATACATGGTAAGTTTGTATGTGACAACAAAACTGTACTTTTATACAAATTTTTCTTGTTATTTATTATAATTTATTACATTTACCTTAAGTATCATTTTTGCAAAGCAAATCTTAAAACAAACTAGAAAATGCTTTTGTAAAAAAGCGCATGTCTCCCCCAATGCAAAGTCCTATAGGCAAGAAGTCAATAGAGGTCAGGAGCGAAAGTCAAAGAGACACTGATGGTTGGCTGCAATAGGGATTATCTACTTGGCATGTCCAGTAATCCCTCTAAATTTCAACACTCTTGGCCTAGTGGTTCTCAAGTCACCGTTCAGGCTCCTGTGACCTTGACCTTTGATCAAGTGACCTCAAAATAAAAAGGGGTCATCTACTCTGCATGTCCAATCATCCTATTAAGTTTCAACATTGTAGGTCAAGTGGTTCTCAAGTTATTTCCAAAAAATGATTTTACATGAACAGGCCACTGTGACCTTGACCTTTAATAGACTGACCCCAAAATCAATAGGGGTCATCTACTCTGCATGTTCAATCATCCTATGAAGTTTCAACATTCTGGGTCAAGTGGTTCTCAAGTTATTGATCGAACTGGTTATCAATGTTCAGGCCCCTGTGACCTTGACCTTTAACGGAGTGACCCCAAAAACAATAGGGGTCATTTACTCTGCATGAACAATCATCCTATGAAGTTTCAACATTCTGGGTCGAGAGGTTTTCAAGTTATTGATTGGAAATGGTTTTCCATGTTCAGGCCCCTGTGGCCTTGACCTTTAACAGAGTGACCCTAAAATCGTTAGGGGTCATTTACTCTGCATGAACAATCATCCTATGAAGTTTCAACATTCTGGGTCGAGAGGTTTTCAAGTTATTGATTGGAAATGGTTTTCCATGTTCAGGCCCCTGTGGCCTTGACCTTTAACAGAGTGACCCTAAAATCGTTAGGGGTCATCTACTCTGCACGACCAATCATCCTATGAAGTTTCATCATTCTGGGTCAAGTGGTTCTCAAGTTACTGACCGGAAATGGTTTTCCATGTTCAGGCCCCTGTGACCTTGACCTTTCACAGAGTGACCCCAAAATCATTAGGGGTCATCTACTCTGCATGACCAATCATCCTATTAAGTTTCAACAATCTGGGTCAAGTGGTTCTCAAGTTACTGACCGGGAATGGTTTTCAATGGTCAGGCCCCTGTGACCTTGACCTTTAATGGAGTGACCCCAAAATCGATAGGGGTCATCTACTTTGCATGTACAATCATCCTATCAAGTTTCAACATTCTGGGTCAAGTGGTTCTCTAGTTATTGATCAGAAATGGTTTTCCATGTTCAGGCCCCTGTGACCTTGACCTTTGATGGAGTGACTCCAAAATCAATAGGGGTCATCTACTCTTTATGACCAATCATCCTATGAAGTTTCAACATTCTGGGTCAAGTGGTTCTCTAGCTATTGATCAGAAATGGTTTTTCAATGTTCAGGCCCCTGTGACCTTGACCTTTGACGGAGTGACCCCAAAATCAATAGGGGTCATCTACTCTTCATGACAAATCATCCTATGAAGTTTCAACATTCTGGGTCAAGTGGTTCTCTAGTTATTGATTGGAAATGGTTTTCAATGTTCAGGCCCCTGTGACCTTGACCTTTGACGGAGTGACCCCAAAATCAATAGGGGTCATCTACTCTTCATGGCCAATCATCCTATGAAGTTTCAACATTCTGGGTCAAGTGGTTTTCTAGTTATTGATCGGAAATGGTTTTCAATGTTCAGGCCCCTGTGACCTTGACCTTTGACGGAGTGACCCCAAAAACAATAGGGGTCGTCTACTCCAGCAGCCCTACAACCCTATGAAGTTTGAAGGTTCTAGGTCAAATGGTTCTCCAGTTATTGCTCGGAAATGAAGTGTGACGTACGGACGGACGGACAGGGCAAAAACAATATGTCTCCTGGGGGAGACATAACTACAACACTTAAACTTAACATGTTATTTTGTTGCAGAGAGGAACCTGATAGTATGATGCAAAACTGTTTCATGAAAATGTGATATACTGTGATGTATCCTTCAAATGTTTCGTATAATTACAATTCCACTGACAACCTTGTAAATGTTTTGCATGAATAAAAAAAAATATACTAGAACGTTGAAGCCCAAAGTGCAACAATGTCAAGCCCATTATTTGTTGATACACCACCTGAAACAACTGAAATGACTCAAACAAAGCGGGCTTGACAAAAATACATGTCTTTTTGCACACACATTCATAAGTATATGCAAGATTGCTAACTGCTTAGATCCACATCTTGAGATCGATGTAAGAAGGAAGATGTATAACTTACTTGATATGTTCTATCACATCGAGGTAATCTTCTACCAGATTTTTCACTCTCTGGACCAGGTATATACCTGAATGACTTACACCAACATAGTGTATTCCTGCAAGATGTCCACTTGACTGAAACAAAACGTCAAATCAAGGTTTGTTTATTAATTATAAAAGTTAGATTTTTCTGAAATTTACTAAACATCTGGGACAAAAACAGGTCAGACTTCTTGCTTTATTACTTTTAGTTTTCCTATTCCCATATGTGATACAAGCATTAATAGTTTTATGCATATCTACTTTTAAAGTTTTGAAGATCTAAAAACTGACCCACACTGATTTAAATGTCTTCATAAACTGAAGATTTCTTGTTTTTATTTTACGCTTAAAAATCAAGTATTTCAACATCAAATGAACAAAATACATACAGCAACAGGGAAGAGTCGACAGAAGTATGTTGGCCATTCCTTTGCTGTATCCACAATGATTCTCTTCACCTGAGGCTTGAACGTCCCAGTCAGGTAGTTACCCGCATTTATACCATGGCTCTCTGCAAGTGACCATTGAATATGATATGCATTAATCAATTTACCACTCTTTTAAGAAATTCCATATCAAAATCGTAACATTTTGGCATTTCATTTTTTATAGTTTTTTCATTTTCATTCTATCAAATTTTATTTTGTGATAATGATAACAAAATAATGTTGTTCACATAAACTTTGGAAAAAGGAGTTGTCCACTCAACAACATGGTCCTGGATTCAAACATAGAGAAGTAACAATAGGGTACATCCTGAGGATATAAATGAGTATGAACAGAGTTCAATCCTATCTGACTGACTACTGAGAGTACAGTACAATCTGACTGACTATTGAGAATACAGAGTGAAATCCTACCAGACTGACTATTAGGAGTAGCATAAAATCCTACCTGCCTGACTATTGACAGTACAGAGTACAATCCTACCTAATTGACTATTGAGAGTACAGTACAATCTGACTCACTATTGAGCATACAGTGTAAAATCCTACCTGACTGACTATTGACAGTACAGAGTACAATCCTACCTGACTAACTACTGAGAGTACAGTACAATCTGACTGACTATTGAGCATACAGAGTAAAATCCTACCTGACTGACTGTTGACAGTACAGAGCAAAATCCTACCTGACTGACTGTTGACAGTACAGAGCAAAATCCTATCTGACTGACTGTTGACAGTACAGAGCAAAATCCTACCTGACTGACTGTTGACAGTACAGAGCAAAATCCTACCTGACTGACTATTGACCTGACTGACTATTGACAGTACAGAGCAAAATCCTACCTGACTGTGACAGTAACAGCAATCTACCTGACGATGTTACAGTACGGGCAAAATCCTACTGACTGACTGTTGACAGTACAGAGCAAAATCCTACTGACTGACTGTTGACAGTACAGAGCAAAATCCTATCTGACTGACTGTTGACAGTACAGAGCAAAATCCTATCTGACTGACTGTTGACAGTACGGAGCAAAATCCTACCTGCCTGACTGTTGACAGTACTGACTGTTGACAGTACAGAGCAAAATCCTATCTGACTGACTGTTGACAGTACAGAGCAAAATCCTATCTGACTGACTGTTGACAGTACAGAGCAAAATCCTACCTGACTGACTGTTGACAGTACAGAGCAAAATCCTACCTGACTGACTGTTGACAGTACAGAGCAAATTCCTATCTGACTGACTGTTGACAGTACAGAGCAAAATCCTATCTGACTGACTATGGACAGTACAGAGCAAAATCCTATCTGACTGACTGACTGCGGAGAATTCAGAGTAAAGTCTTACCTAGCATTCCCCTCATTTTGATTCTTTCGTCTTTGTTGATCCTTATACATCCATTATTGTACACGTCCTGTACCACCTGACAGAAGACAAGGTGTAGTGCCAACGGATTGTCCAGCCTCTCTCCTGGCATAAACACCTACAATATATCCAAATTACCTTAACAAAAGTTGTACTTTACTTGTTATGCCAATTATGAAATAGCATTGTGCTACCAAATTACTACTTAAAGGCGTACGCTAGAATTCCCTGTATATGAGATGGGCGAAAATTTTCCCAATAACAGAATTTCTTTAAACTTGGGATATTGAAGGACAATCATCTAAGAAACAAAGAAATGCAATAAAAATCATAGGTCACCGGATTCGAAAAAGAGTTATCTGCCCTTGAAAACGTCATTTTTGGGGGAAATGCCGTTTTCAAGGGCAGATAACTCTTTTTCGATACCGGTGACCTATGATTTTTATTGCATTTTTTTGTTTCTTAGATGACTGTCCTTCAATATCCAAAGTTTGAAGAAATTCTGTTATTGGGAAAATTTTCGCACCAAATTCTAGCATACGTCCTTAATGCAATAATCTAATTATGAATATTACAACAGAAAAATTTTGTCTGAACTTGTAATCATGACACATACATTTCTTCTCATTCCCTTGTTAAAATTTTACCTTTAGCATGCAACAATGTTAGATCTTTCACATCTGGTAACATTTTAAAACAGTATGAAAAGTTCCATCAATAATGAAAAATTCTAGAAATGCTTCATCTAATATTTGGCTGTAACAAACTTCAAGTGCACATACACAGTCAGTGTTATACAACTGAATCTGTATGTGTGAAAACTTGAATGTGTCTGTACATTAGATTTGTAGTGTAAAAATAGTAAATACCTCCTTTCTGACATGAAGAGTCCATGGTACGTTATGGTACATGAGGAAGGTATCTTTGTTCTGTCTGTATAGGTCAGTGATAACCAGCTCCAGTGATCTGTAGTCTATCACCTCGGGCTCCGGGGGTAGTGGTTCCTCTGTGGTAGTAATAACAGTTGTCTGGGTCTCAGTGACAGGCTCTGCCTTAACATACTCCATCTTTACATGATGGGTCTTTAATGGAGGCATCTTTGGGGGTGGCATCGCAGGGGGAGGTGGGGGCTCTATAGAATACAGCATGCATTCATACAACAACATGCAGTTAAATATAGATATCTACAACCAAACATAACAATATTACATTTCTCATCCTGCCAATTTTACAATGAGCATGTATCAAACAGCTGAGAATTATCCTTTTTAAGTTGAGACATAAGGATAGCTAACACCAATGAATACATGCAAATGATTATGTGTTATGGAAAATTCCAGATTACTGAATTATAGTATAAAATGCATCTTGAAAGAACAATTTTACTTGGTTCAAGTGTTGCAAACATTCAAACTGTCAAAATTGTAGAAAAGCAACATGGTAATAATATCATGCTTATCATACTAAAAACATGCAAGATATGTAATGACATGTTATTTCACTGCATATATCAAATTCATATATCAAACAGGTAAAGCCTATAACCTTTAGATAGCTTTACACAATCATAAAACAATACATTCCATTCCTCTGTTTAGTTATAAAATGTTTTTCAGTATCATAAAAATGATATAAAACTATCAAGGGAGACAATATTTAAATTCTTGCCAATTAAGTATTTGAAAACAAGTGGCATTAAGTGTAACTACATTTGTTTTATATTAAACTACATAGCTTATACAATAATATTATGTAAAACAGAGTGGTTTTCATACCTATAGATTTGGGTGGTGGCGGAGGAGACGGAGGTTTAGGTGGCTCGGGAGCCCCGCCCAGTTTCTGCTCGAGGAGCTGTAAGGTTGCCAGGTGAACTGTCTCAGCCAGCTGCTTCTTCTTGTGTTCCTGCTATATACATGCACTATGTTAAAATATGGTGTGTGGGCTAGTGCCAACTGAAGTGTAGTGTAATGTTATTTCATCTTGGACTGATAAGATTTTTCAATTTTCCAAACCCCAGCAATATGTATACGTTACTGAAGGGATACAGACAATATCCCTCACCCAGGACAAAATCATCCCTGCTCAGTTTGACCAAGATGGAAAAAGCACCTTCATTTTTTCTAAGTATATCCAAATTGTGATTTCATTCTGTTTAGCTTCATAATTATTAACTTAAAAACAGTAATCTTTTCATCTTCATTTAATCTTAAAAGTTTCAACAAAATCAACGGCAGGATTTTGTCAAACCAGAATAGTATTTCACAGCAGCATACAATTTCTACTTCTGAAGATCCTGGATGAAACAGGCTTAAACTGTTCATTCAGGATATTTGCAACTCAATAATACCTCCATGCCTACATTTTTACTGAAGTATATGACATGTCAACTACAATGTTTCAACTTTTCCTGTACTGAATTTTTGACAATAAATTAAAATAATAAGCCAGTTTCCTAGATGTGCATGAAATTACAGTCAAAGTTTATGATGGAACTCTTGATATAATACCATTATCTTTACAAAATGTTAAATTTTAAGTGTAAGTTACTTCACTCACTTTCCTTTCAACTTTAGGTGACTCTGGCTTTTTAATTACATTTGTTGGTCTCATTTTTTCATCCAGCTCTCTCTGCACTTTTTCGTCGATTTCCAGTCTTCCGACATCTCTGACCTTTTTCTCTTCTTTGTCCTGAGGTGGTGGCCACACTACTCTCCCAATACGCACAGTCCGTGCTCGACCTTTACGATCTCGGAAAGTAAATGTTCCTTTGTCTTGGTCAAAGGTGTCTGAATGGATGACTGGAGGAGGAGGAGGTGGTGGGGCCGGTGGTGCAGGGGCCATTCTAGGAGTCTGATCTGCAAACTGCACAGGGGGTGGAGGTGGAGTGGCAACCCTCTCATGAACAATTTGTCTTTCCCCCTGATTAGCATTAACTGTTTCTTTCTCGTAATGATGCTTGAATTTGAACACACGTTTGGCTCCGCTACTGTCTAACTCTTGAGTACCTTGCACAGTGATAGGTAGTTCCCGTCCCCCACTCACAGGGACTGGGGCTACCATCCGCGTCTGCTGGGTCTCACTGGTGAATGTTGGCTGTGTAGAACCACCAGCGAAAAAGCCAACTGCTGAAGCTGAAAATACAGATGGAAAAAAACTTGTATAAAACTTTAAGCAAATTCTATAAGCATTATCTGGAAAGACCATATACATCTTTATAAAATGCTGAACTATTTACTAAAACAAAAAGGTCAGTATTAATATTTCACATAGAAAGCAGACATATGAACAGAAAACCTTCTAATAACATTTCATCTGCAATAACAGGAACTACGACTGGATAAACGGCTTCACTGAAATTAGCACTGACTTTCTCCCTAGTTTATAACGAGCTAACTAAAAACAATTTTACCTTGTGGCGAGTTGAAACTTGCTCCTGGACTGACCACTGTTTGGGAAGTTGGCTGCTGTAGTTGTTGTTGTATTGCTGCCTGTAACATTTGTTGTTGCTGCAGCATCTGCTGTAACTGTTGTTGCTGTAAGGCAGCATACTGCTGCTGATTCTGCTGCTGTTGTTGCTGCTGCTGCTGTTGATAGGCAGCCTGTAACAAGGCTTGTTGTTGTCTTTGTTGCTGTGCAGCCTGGGCCTGAGCTTGAGCTTGGGCCTGAGCCTAGAATACAGTCGTACATATCAAGCAAATGGACAGTTTACAACGATCACTTTATCTGCAGTTTAACCCTTATCATACTGAACACAATTGATTCTGCCTTTGCAACCAGTGTAGATCATGATCAGCCTGCACATCCATGCAGTCTGATCATGATCTGCACTGTTTGCCATTCGGTCAGTATCTTTGTGGTAAAAACCCCTTTAAACAGTTAATGGGACTGTCCAAATTGAAAGATGGACAAGTTCATTATAGAAATTTAGCAACCAAGAGGTAAGTAACAGTCTTAACTGAGATGTAATTATTACTTGAATGTTATCATTTCCTCCATAACGTATGTTGCAAAACTTCTTCAGGTATAACACAGATTATTTGGACAACAAAATGCTTCTGCTGTCTTTCTAACATCAAAAACATTGACCAAATGGATCTATATAAAACTTGACACTTGAATAAACAATTGGTTACATTAGAACAAATGTATAACCTTAAAAGTAAAATACCTGTAACTATACAAAGTTTAATGCAGATTTTAAGAGAGAAAACAACAACATACGTAAGCCTGCAGCATTGCCTGTTGTTGAGCAGCAATCTGTTGAGGTGTTAGCTGAGGGGCTATACTGGAGGCGGACAGGTTGAGGTTAGGTGGAGGTACCATGTTCGGAAGCCCTCCATTCACAGGGACCTGCTGTAGAGGTATGTTGATACCTCCATTTTGTACACCACTAGGACCAGCCTGTAATACATAAATCTCATCTTCAATTTTGTATCAATTATCCTGACTGCAAATGAAGACTGTTTCCCTCAATGAAGCAATCACAGTTTTAGTCACCATTAGAATTAGAAGGAAAACTTCATTACCACTAACTTTGGCTGCCACAAATTTAGGCCTGGAAACTAAATGGAGGAGTAGCATTTACAAAAATGATTTCAATATAAGTTTTGTTTGCTGGAACTTGTTTTCTAAACATATTTATAATTTCTTATATACTGACAGGATAAACATGATTTCAAAGAACAAACTATGTTACCTCCTTTGAAGGATAGCAATATAAAGCATAGAAACATATACTGAAGTCTGTTAGAGCAATTAATGTAATAAATGAGTATATGTATGACAAGGTACGCATAGTCTGTACAAAGTTATATTATCACAATTTATGATTAGTCATTTGTCTAATATCTAGCACACCACTGGCTGGGATCTTGAAACACTCCAGAGTTAATTTTTGAAAAGTCTCCAATTTAAATTTGGCAGAAATTCAAAAGTACCTCAAAATAAAAATACATTGTACTCCAATAAATCCTTTCTGAAAAACAATTAATTTTTAGAACTGCCCAAAATTAATGTAGTGTTATACAGTATTTAACCCAAGAAATATAGGATATTTTTTACATCAATTTTATAATAATTTGATGAAACAAGAGCTGTCCGTAAGACAGCCAAGCTCGACTACTCGAAATTTTGTCCCAGAAGCAGGAAAATATTACCCAAAAAGGTTAAATATCAAAAGAGTTCTAAGTTCAAAAGGGGGAATAATTTGACCAAAATGCATATCAGTTATGGGACTTGCTGCTATCAACTAGTTTTATAACCCCGAAGGCACATGTGAAGTTTCAATTCAATATCTGCATTAGTTTTGGAGATAGAAACTTGCATGTAAAACTTTAACCAGAATTTTCAAAGTCCAAAAGGGGGCATAATTTGCCCAAAATACATGCCAGAGTTATGGGACTTGATCCAGTGAGGTAAGTAATTGATCTAGAAAAAGAAAAAATAAGTTTCAAATCTATATGCCTTTTAGTAATAGCTGTATGTACTTGCACGCAAAACTAACCAGAATTTGCTAAGTCCAAAAGGGGACATAATTTGGCCAAAATGAAGGTCAGAGTTATGGGAATTGGTGCTATCAACTAGTTTTATAACCCCGAAGACACATGTGAAGTTTCAAATCAATATCTGCATTAGTTTTGGAGATAATAACTTGCATGTATAACTTTAACCAAAACTTTCTAAGTCTAAAAGGGGGCATAATTTGCTCAAAAAACATGTCAGAGTTATGGGACTTGACCCAGTGAGGTTGGTAATTGATCTAGAAAAAGAAAAAATAAGTTTCAAATCTATATGCCTTTTAGAAATAGCTGTATGTACTTGCACGCAAAACTTTAACCAGAATTTTCTAAGTCCAAAAGGGGGCATAATTTGGCCAAAATGAAGGTCAGAGTTATGGGACTTGCTGCTATCAACTAGATTTATAATCCCAAAGACACATGTGAAGTTTCAAATCAATATCTGCATTAGTTTTGGAGATAGTAACTTGCATGTAAAACTTTAACCAAATTTTCTAAGTCTAAAAGGGGCATAATTTGCTCAAAATACATGTCAGAGTTATGGGTCTTGACCAGTGAGGTTGGTAATTGATCTAGAAAAAGAAAAAATAAGTTACAAATCTATATGCCTTTTAGAAATAGCTGTATGTACTTGCACGCAAAACTTTAACCAGAATTTTCTAAGTCCAAAAGGGGGCATAATTTGGCCAAAATGAAAGTCAGAGTTATGGGACTTGCTGCTATCAACTAGTTTTATAACCCCAAAGACACATGTGAAGTTTCAAATCAATATCTGCATCAGTTTTGGAGATAGTAACTTGCATGTAAAACTTTAACCAAAATTTTCTAAGTCCAAAAGGGGGCATAATTTGCTCAAAATACATGTCAGAGTTATGAGACTTGACCCAGAGAGGTTGGTAATTGACCTAGAAAAAGAAAAAATAAGTTTCAAAGCTATATGCCTTTAATTGATGGCTGTATGTACTTGCATGCAAAAACTTAACCAAGGTGTGACGCCGACGCCGACGCCAGGGTGAGTAGAATAGCTAGACTTTTCTTCGAATAGTCGAGCTAAAAATGGCCTAATTTACTTTGCTACAAATTCCTGCTAATTAATAGTCATGCTGATTTGAACTCACACTGGCTGTGAGCATTTGGGGAAATATAACCAATATGAATATAAACAAATTTACAGCAATAAAGATTACCTGAAACTGAGGTCCTGGTACACCATCTCCACCTCCTTTACCCCCACCTTTGAGCCGATTCTCAACTGATCTAGCGTCAGACAATCCATCAACATGCTCATTGAGGGCATTACTAAATACGTCCTCCACCCAGTGTGACCAGTCAGAATGTCCTGTTGCCACGGATACATTGTCCATAGACCCAGCATGGCGGTCATCTCGATGTGCTTTCCTGGCGATTTTATCAGCTGCACCCTGTCTACCAGTCACTTTTGTCATGCGTAAGTATCTCTGATTCAATTTGGTGTTACTCATGTCATCACCATTAACTCCATTATTATATCTTCTGTTCAAATGAGTTTGGGACAAATCATGCCCATTTTCACTAATATCTCCATTAACAACATATCCATTGGCTATTAAGTGTCCATTAGCAATTGGTGGGTTTGGTGCAGCTTTCCGTTTTGTGTATCTCAAGTTGAGTTTATTGTCCGACAGTCCATCAACACTAACACCATGTGGCCGTTTATTTAGCGCGCTTGTCATTGAGAACTCGACTCCACTCTCTTGTTCCTCCTCCCCTACACGTTCACCATTCACACTACGCTGTTTAATGCTGCGCTGCTCTATTTTTGTAATATCAATTTTCATTGGATCTGGTAGTTTGCCCTTTATCCGCATGTGTCTCTCACGCTCTGGGTGATGTGGTCTGGAAAAATACAAAGCTTTTCAAAACCATTCTTGTAACATTTAATTTAAAGGGTTTCAAATTTTAATCATTTATGCTAACAAACACAATCTATTAAACCAACTAACCTCTTCTGCACGATTAACTACCAATTTCTCCACATGAATAAGAGATGAAGGGTAGAATAACTTTAGACAGTCTTTTATCAATCTTCTTGGCCCCATGACTGATAGGTCTGTGCTGTCCCTATTGAGCTCAGCAGCAGGATTATAGTGTTACCAGAAATGCTCCTAAAGTAAGAATTGATTTTCAAACTTATGTAGAAACCAATAAACCTGTATTTTCAACTGGGAAAAAGGTGATTAACATTAAAACTTTAAGGCTTAGATAGGCAATAATCAACAAAATCATGCTAATATCAAAGTGGCCTTGAAAATATATATTAATACATACGATTCACTGTAGAAGGTTCTCTGCAGGGTGAGCGGTTCCCGTGTTCTATCAGAGGAGACAAGGAAATGTGACCTGCACACTGGGAACCCAGGTGGAATCTCCATCTCACTGACCAGGTCAAGGACATAGTCATATCCCATCAACTCGTAGTAATCCATGTCTTCCTGTAACACGACTGTCCAACCCATGTTGTTGTCTCGTAAACCTCTCTGGTTCAACAAATGCTTGGCAAATTCCTCCCCTGATGTCCACGACTCAACATGGCCAATCATGGTTGCATCTACAGGTAGCATAACTTATACTTTACTATACATACATATACAGGCCGACGGTTGTTCAAAATAAATCAATGTTTCTGCTTTTAACTATTTCATTGCAAAAATACTTCAAATATATGTTCTAAAAGTTTTGACCTCATCAGAATAGGCAATTATCTTATTCTAAAATCATGCAGATAATTTTCAAGGTAAAAAATATTTTCAGTATTCTGATACTCAGCAACTTTTCTGTAAAATGTATACTTCTTTTATCTTATAACTACCTTAAACAGTATACATCGGTAACAAGTTGCTATAAACGAACTGTACAAGCGATCAGAACAATGTAATAAACATGTGCAGTTTGTTTCTACAGGAACAATAGCAGAACTAAATAACTTACTATCAGCAAATCTAACTTCCAGTGCCATATTGGCTTTCCTTTGTGCTGCTCTCCACTCAAGGAGGCAGGGAGGGTAGACCCGACTGAGCTGTGGCTCAATATTGGCACACTGCAGGGCTCTGTGCTGACAAAACCACTTATATCCATCCAGACCAACATCTGATACATACCTGAAATACAATTTGTCACCTCCGTCATGAGTTTAAACTCAATGTTACACTTTCCTTCAATAAACTAATGTGGAATGTACAGTGAAACACAGCTCACTTGAGCATCAATGGTTCAAACACCAAAGCTCACACTAGCAATTCATGTGTGCATCAGGTGTATTCTTTATATTATTTTTTTGTTTTTGGATTGCTTGAAACCCTGAACAACTCATGATTCTGCCTTGTCACCGTGAGTGTTACTGTCTTGCTTTTATTTGTTTGTTCAGATATGAGTCTGTTCAAAATCAAGATTATATCATTACTATTAAGCATATCTTATGTTCCTTCAATAAAATTTTAATAGTTTTTAAAAGTGCAGAAAGTCAATCAGGTGTGTTACAAATCGGAGGTAAATAATAACTAGTCCCCAAGTTAATCTGTGTATCAATGGCAACCAACAAAGAGATAGAAAATCAATGAAACCTGACAGTAGAAAAATTAATGAAATATAAATGTATTAAAGTGACATTGGGTCTTTATATAAAATGTTGCCTCTGTACCCAGTAGACTTACTTGAGAAGGTATTTATATAGCGCTGGACTTGGAGGAAAGGCACTGAGAGTGTGAGCCATCAGTTGCCACACCTTCTCGGCTGTGTTGATTTTCTGGTTGTTCCACGTCTGGTTAGCTAACTGACAATATATCTCATCTCGGAGACCTTCATTTTGTAAACCCTAGGGTACAAAGTACATTTTTAAATAAACCTTCCTGAATACCTATGTGGTTATGGCTTTTCTTCTAAAATGACCATTTTCATGTAAATTTTGTTAAGACTTTTAATACACCATACTACAATCAAAGCTGTCTATTAACTGAACAGAGTTTTCTGCGATACAAAAAGGTAAGACTGTCAATATTATCATGTAAAGTGTACTGAGTCTACCAGATTGATTTCAATATATGTGAAGAGCACTGTGTCTACTGAACTGATTTCAATATATGTGAAGAGCCATGTGTCTATCAGATTGATTTCAATAATATGTGAAGAGCAATGTGTCTACCAGATTGATTTCAGTACATGTGAAGAGCCATGTGTCTACCAGATTGATTTCAATAATATGTGAAGAACAATGTGTCTACCAGATTGATTTCAGTACATGTGAAGAGCCATGTGTCTACCAGGTTGATTTCAATATATGTGAACATCAACCTGTATACTGGATTGTTTTCAATATATGTAAAGTTTTTCTTTCTGTTTTTGTTGGGTTTAACGTCGCACCGACACAATTATAGGTCGTATGGCAACTTTCCAGCTTTGATGGTGGAGGAAGACCCCAGGTGCACATTCGTGAATTATTTCATCACAGGCATGTACCTGGGTAGAACCACTGACCTTCTGTAAGCCAGCTGGATGGCTTCCTCCCATGAAGAATTCAATGCCCTGAGTGAGGCTCGAACCCACATCGGTGAGGGGCAAGTGATTTGAAGTCAGCGACCATAACCACTCGGCCATGGAGGCCCCTTATACATAAAGAGACTGATTTCAATATACATGAAGAGCAATGTGTCTTCTAAGTTGATTTAAGTATACATTGAACAGCTGAAACTCGTTTACTTGAATTCCAAGGGATCAAGCGTCTTACTTAGATAACCAAATTTGACTTAAAATGATATTTTGTGCATGTGTTTTGGGGACTGGACTTTATTTTCAGATAATTGAGCTTGAGATATAATGTTTCAACTGTATTTGAGGAGCAACGTGTCTACCAGATTGATTTCAATATATGTGAAGAGAAACGTGTCTACCAGACTGATTTCAATATATGTGAAGAAAAACGTGTCTACCAGATTGATTTCAATATATGTGAAGACGTGTCTACCAGACTGATTTAAATGTATGTAAAGAGTGTCTACCAGATTGATTTCAGAATATATAAAGAGAAATGTATCTACCAGACTGATTTCAATATTTGTAAAGTTCAATGTATCAACATTACATCTTCTTTATTGTTAAACTGCAGCTATAGAGTAATACTCATCTTTCTTCTTTAATAAAAATGTAATTCAAATCAACATCAACATACCAACTGAACTATATAATCAGCCATTGCCTTCTCCTGTCTGTCCCCTAGGTTGTTGTCATACATATACTTCAAGATCTGAAAAACAGCAGTGTTATCATAAAGATACAAAATGAAAATAGTGCATACATGCTCTGAACTTAAGTACTAAAATGAATTTGGCACTGATAGCTTATGGAGTACTTGGATATCAAATATTTATACTGTATTGAAACATTTCTGTCACTGATTCTGAAACTGTTCATTAAATCCAGGTTTTGCTATACAAGTATGGAACTTACTAAGTAAAGGTTTTACTGTAGTAAAAATTGTACGGAATTAAGGCTGTAGAACTGTTTCTAAAAAATTAAATAAAGTAGAAGATATGAGAACTATTACCAGTTTGAAGACAGACTGTGCCAATCTATTATTCTGTTCTCCCTGTACTTTGGTCAATGCTGTCCTGATTGGTTCTACACTTACACCCCAGTCAGGATTCTGTAAAAACAAGTGAATGTAGTATTGCCAAGAGAAAACTAGAAGGACATGGATGCCCCCACATACTGATCAATTTCATATCAAGGTTCTTCACCTATGCAACTTTGAACCCATTCCTTCAAAGAGTGTAAGGAGGGCTGAACAAACAAAATTTCTTTTTAGTGAGATTAACTAAGGGCAATAACAAGTACTAGATCAAAATCCCCTGGTAGATTACAGAGATATGGACCTGACATGTAAGTGCGAACAGATAAATGGAATGATGGAAAGATGGAAAAATGCAATCCCATTGCCCACAAAACTGATTTTCAAGCAGGTCTAATAAAGGCAATGTATTGTGTTATTTGGTTTTAACTATAACAATCTTCCTGTTCGAGTTTTAGCAGTCATAAACAGACACAATCAAACAAAGTCTGCTATTATCTTTCTTTGTTGGGTTGCAAATAGAATTTGCCTCGACTGTGCTCATTTTCTCCCAATGACATGTTAATGATGAAAATAGAAGAATATGAAAATGTCATAAAGAGACAAGTATACCTTGAAGTAGGCTCCAGCATATTTGCTGAATGCATGTGAGTTGATGTCACCTGGTAACCGATAGTTCATATCCATTGGAACAACATCTCCGATCACAGAGATAATCTGTCTGTCACTGTGTGGCGCTTTCCAACCTGACAATTTACAATGGTAATGAATAAACTTTTCATGTTGAACTCAACAGAAGGAAGAGAAAATTTCAACATCCTTCTTATATATTTAACCCTTAGCCTGCTGCAGGCGAATTTAACAGCCTTTGCAAACAGCTTGGAACCAGATCAGACGCCGATTAAATTGGCGTCTGATCAGGTTCCAAGCTGTTTGCTACTCTGCCAATTTTCTTCCAATTTTGGAGCAAATTGAATGAAATTCACAATTTTAGCAGACGACATTTCCAGCAGACGACAATTTATCTAGCATGCTAAAGGTTAAGTATCATAATAATTTTAGCACTTTCACAATTCCATAAAAACAACATTACAAATGCCCAGTCACATTTTCTCTTACAATGCGTACCCGGTTTGACTTAGTCCTTGCATCTCACTATATTATTGCAATGAATACAAATTTTGATATTTTGGGAACTCAAATTTTTTTGGTACTGACAAAAAACAGGGGAGGTAATTACATAATAAATATATCCTTACAGATTTCATTCCTTTTAAAGGATATAATTGTGCTTGGTAGTGTTTGTTTGGGAATAATATTCAAGGAATTATTTCTCTGTATTTACATGTATCAATTATTGAGAAATCCTCAGTTCCTGCAATTTCGTAAGGTTTGATTACAGTAAATTTTACTGAAACTTTTCAAAGAATGGAAAAAATATAAAATTACTAACATTAGTGCTTTTTTTTTTCTTAACTAAACTGTCTTTTGTATGATTTTTTTACTCAGTGACAAACATATTTTCAAATCTTGTAACGGCAAAATGAGAATAGCAAATTACAGTTTCACTATGGTATATATAAGCACACTTACCATCCAGTTTGTTGTACACGTAGGCAAATGAGAATAGCAAATTACAGTTTCACTATGGTATATTAAGCACACTTACCATCCAGTTTGTTGTACACGTAGGCAAATGAGAATAGCAAATTACAGTTTCACTATGGTATATATAGACCACTTACCATCCAGTTTGTTGTACACGTAGGCAAATGAGAATAGCAAATTACAGTTTCACTATGGTATATATAAGCACACTTACCATCCAGTTTGTTGTACACGTAGGCAAATGAGAATAGCAAATTACAGTTTCACTATGGTATATATAAGCACACTTACCATCCAGTTTGTTGTACACGTAGGCAAATGAGAATAGCAAATTACAGTTTCACTATGGTATATATAAGCACACTTACCATCCAGTTTGTTGTACACGTAGGCAAGTTCTCCTGGAATATCCAAATTCAAAATACTTTGTTCCGCCTTCATGATTCTCTCCTGGAAATACAAGTAAATGAGCCGTGCCATGGGAAAACCAACATAGTGGGTTTGCGACCAGCATGGATCCAGACCAGCCTGCGCATCCGCGCAGTCTGGTCAGGCTCCATGCTGTTCGCTTTTAAAGCCTATTGGAATTGGAGAAACTGTTAGCGAACAGCATGGAGCCTGACCAGACTGCGCGGATGCGCAGGCTGGTCTGGATCCATGCTGGTCGCACACCCACTATGTTGGTTTTCTCATGGCACGGCTCAAATAACTCTTTGAAAAAACACAACACTATCATTGCATTCCAATACCCTTCAGTCACTTTTTCCCATACCCCTGTATTATCCTGTAATCACTAGTCACTATAAAACATTATATCATGCAACATCAATCAATATGTTATGGTGATAAACCATATAAATTGTATCATAAAGTCTTGATTGACTTCACAAATTTAAGTACACAGAATTCGGTTAAAGCAAAAATATGATCCTGTTACTTATCCCAATGCTAGCAGTATGCATTAGTGCAGTCATCTGTCACAAAAACAGTAAACTGGAAGGCAGAAGTTAATTGCTAATGGGACTGTAATTTCCATTACCCAAATTAAAAACAAAGCATTATTTTCCATCACAGCTCTTTTCATCCAGGAAATAAAGATAACATAAAACTTACAAAAAATATATTTAAAAGGAAGCGAATACCATTTTAATCACATTTGTTGTGAAAAAAAATTTTTATGACATATTTTTTTTACTAAAAAGTAGACACAGTACAGTATGTTTGAAGATGTAAACCTATTATACGGTACTATCAAATTACAATGTTCCCTATTTGCTGTGTTTCATTCACTCCAGCTGACAAATATTATCAAAATGTTTACTTCCTCAACACAAAATCATTATTTCATTATGTATAAACTTAACATAAAATATTAATGCCTTTGTAACATAATATGAAACTTCAACATCTGTTTCAGCAAGATAAAAGATAAAACTGCTTATACAAGTAGAAATGAAAATCCATGTAAAAGTCTCACATAACAATGGAAGTGTTCCTTACAAAATGTTCACACAAAAATTATATCCCCATAAAGGTATAACATCACAGTATTCTACGATGACTTTATTGCAAGTCCTATCCAGTTACTATTACACTGTATAGGACAACAACTTCTGTAAATGTAGAAAATAACCAACCAGCTATCTACTGATAAAACCTTTCAAACAATCTCGTAAAGCATGCTTGTGCATCTACAATTACTTCACATGTAAAATGCAAACTGTATAACATTAATCTGTATAAACTTTAACAAAACTTCTAAACAAAACTTCCTATCAAAACTTCCTAGATATAGTATCACAAGAAATCAAAGAGAATACAGCAAACATAGATGGCTTTAACGGGATTCAGATCCTGTGATCATACACTCTAAATTGTCAGGCATATATTTAATATAATTCTGGATTTTTTTTTGGCTCCCTTGACTTGTCAACTGTACTGCACATTGATTAACAGCACCAGTGTTGTCAGACCACTGTTTGTAGGAAAGTCACCCAATTTTACTGTTGGGTATGTTACAATTAAAATTGGAACAATCAGCTTCAGAAATATTTTAATAACTGAAATGTTAAGTGCAAAGCTACCTAATGAAATTTCCAATCAATGGACAGAATGTTCATGTAGAAGAAATTGCCCTAATTTTCATAATAAAATCATTACAACTACCGTAGATATATTACCTACCAATTACTGAACACCAAAACAGATGACTGCCATTCTAGCACTAAACAAGAATAATGGTGCCAGTGACAGTTATAAAAACCCAACAGAATGACAGCTATCTCAGTAAAAATTATTCATACTCAAATATTAACCATAGTGTGCCATTAGACTTATATACTTAATACTTTTGTGTGACCATTCCCCCAGACTTCTCTTAAAAACCTGCCTGATATAACCCCAAATGCTGGCATATATACCAAACTTCATATATATTATTAGAATTGACAGCAGTAACTGTAACAGTTTTTGCTTTATGTATCAATTCTTGGTCACTTTTATCTTATATGATGATCTTTGTTATCATTCCATCAACAATACAACAAGTAGCCTTTGGACAACCATTCATACAATAAAACTTGCAAAAATCCTAAATATAGCAGTGCAGTGTAAAATGTAGCAATAAAAAAAACAACACCATCTGTTTTATTTGAATACAACCTCAGATGAAATGCTGCAAATAACCAACATCATGCATTTAGTTGGCGAACTTTTGATAATGGATCACTGTCAAGCATTTAATTCGCTTTTTTGGGATAGAATATTCTTAAATCAAATATGTGATGTTTCAGTGTGAACCTGCTAACAGATTATTGTGACTTAAGTCATTGACTCTTAGTTATGTTTCAGCTAATGTAATAAAAATGCTTATTAGACCAAATAAACATAGGTTAGAGGTTTTGGTAGTTCACTGTTTGATTGATGTTTGTCAGTCGTTATCTGACTTGATACAAACCTAACCCAGTTATCTCCAGCCTCCAGCTTTTGGGTGGGGTATGTAAATCATGTAAAACACTTTAAGAATGTCCCCTTAGGCAGAGTTTCACTAATTGTTAAACCTTTATTTAATGTAATACAAACAAGGTGTAACTTTATTCTCTAAGATAATTATATAGTATTTAGTTGGTATTCCTAAAAAAGAAGACTTTATATACAGTGCATTCGCGATGCTAAGAATCGCAATTTAACGAAATACCGGTATACTACCAAAAGGTGTTGTGGTCCCGGCAGCTTTCCTTCTTATTTCTATGTAACAAAGTCGCGGTTTTACAAAAATGCAATTTTACGAAAAATGCGCTCCTACGAATGTATTGTTATCCCCTTAAAGCCTGTTTTCAACTTGTTTTAGTTGCAATTTTACGAATGCATCGTCTAAGTTTTCACACCTTCCATAACGGAGTGAAAATGCTTTAGAGTGGAAAGTGTCACTATCATTTAGCTGGGCGTAAAAAGTGATTAAAGCGTGAAAACTTAGTAATTAAATTCAAAACACACGCTGTACACTATGACACAAGTTAGTGGTTAATTTTTTCTCCTATAACAACCGATCGGATGGCATACAAGACACACTTGCTTCGATATCTATACGTCTTAAAGAATCACTGCATAAAGAAAATAAAACAACATTTAAGGCCTGATCGTCTGTATATTGTTGGTTTATTATACCAAACAATTCGGTTAAGGGTAGCTGAGGGTATCGGAATATGCAACTGCGATTTTTTTCTCGTGCAACAATGTACCCTGTATATGTTTTATGTACAGTGAATAAAAAGTGAAGAAAAAAACGCGTTCTACATTCTACATACCATCTGAGTTTAGATTCGAATATGATTTGTAGTAAAGCCAGATGTACATATAAAACTGGTATACATGTAGTCCGATACGAAAATCACATGTATAAATATCACGAGTTACGATGTGTAGATATTAAGGTGCTGTATAGCGAAATTTCCTATGCTACGCTCAAACGAAAATGCGATATTATGAAAAAAACGGCCGGTCCTTTGGCTTTTCGTAGGATCGCGATTGTACTGTATATCCAAACTGTTTTAATGTCACCTCACCAACTGAATGACAAATCTTGATATACTGCAAAGATAGTTGGAACACTAGGTTCCTTTGTAAAATAAATGTTGAAAGAGACCTTTAATTCATATAAAAATACATGACCAATTCTGCCTGATACATTTTCACTTCCCATGTTATTAATTTTTTATGATAATTTTACTGGTTAATTACAATACAGGTGAGGTCAAGCATACCTGTATAAACTGACCGTGAACTTAAACCAGACTGATAAGATCACTGTATGTATCAATGTCTAACAAAATAGCTAAACATACTTTTCTATTTAATACTTTTACTAATATCAGCTGTAATAAACAAAGAAACAATATAAGACACTACAGACCATTTCCATTAATCTAAGAGACAACTTTTTCAGTTCCTTTTTGTGTTGTTAATGAGCAAATTATATTATATAACAAGAGCTGTTCATGAGACAGCACGCTCGACTTTTCTCAGTGCTTGACTTGGAAATAGAGCTTTGCCATAAGTCTTTTTATAAAACTTTAATAAAAAAATTCTAAGTTAAAAAGGGGCATTACTCTGTCAAAATTCAAATCAGAGTTATGGAGATTGTTCTCCTGTTGTAGACTTTGAAAGTAAATAACTTTTTAAGTTTCAAGTCAAAAGCTTTGATAGTAACAGAGATATTTGACTTTATCAAAAACTTTAACCAAAAAATTCTAAGTTAAAAAGAGGCATAACTCTGTCAAAGTTCAAATCAGAGTTATGGAGATTGTTTCTCACGGTGTAGACTTTGATAGTAAACAATATTTTAAGTTTCAAGTCAATAGCTTTGATAGCAACAGAGATATTTGACTTTATCGAAAACTTCAACCAATGGCAACGCGGACACCAGGGTGAGTGCAACAGCTCTACTTCAAGCTAAAAAGACCACTTGTGATAAGAGACCATTCTGCCCTTCCATTATGTTGTGTCTTAATGCAAGTTGCACTGTATATATTATTCAGTTCTTGTCAGCTTATAGATTCCACAGAGATCAGGCCCGGATCCAGTGCCCGGCCGAGGGGGCCTGTGCCCATCCCCCAGTTGGCCGAGAAGTGACTTATACTCATCAAAGATGCACCTCAAAATTCGGCCCTGGAGATACTGGTATATAGTGGTAATTTAGAAGTTAAGTTTGAACAGAATTTTTTCTTATTTGATACATAAATCAGTTTGAAAGCTGAATTTGAGTTCAAAAGCAAGAAAGTGAAAAAGTTACAAAAATTTCAGTCCTTTGAATCATTGACCCCCGAAACATTAGTGATCTTCTCTTTTGATATTTAAGCAATGACTAAAGATTAAAAATTGTTGCTATAATACTTTCAGACTTAGAGAAAAAACGAAAAAGTTGATGGACGTTTGTAGAATGCTATAACATAATACATCCCATTTATAACAAAAACTGAAAAAGAGCAGTTTTACCATCCAAAACAGAGAAACTAATTGTTACAATGTTTTGGTTCAGAGCAAAACAAAGAGAAGAGTAAAAGAACTTTTACATGCTGAACCTTAATATGAATGCTTTTTTAGTTCAAGAAATGTCCAGAGCACTGTCCAAGCTAGATCACTAGAAGATATATTGTTCCACCTCTTTACAGTGAACACCACTTGGAAGACTAAAATGTGCTTGTTTTGCTCTAAACAAGTAAGTTACTAGGAATTCTATCCATTGGAAAGGAAACTCTGTCTGTGTAGAGCGGTGTCCTTGCAGGTGTTGTTAAAAGGTATACTGGGTGATAACATGCCACATCATTTTATAAGATCCAAACAAGTTTCACTTACAGGTTGAGGTAATTCATCACCAAAATATGTAAATCCATAGAATGACTTCCTGCCAACCCGTTCTAATGTAAACTCCTTCATTTTTAATTTCAGCACACTAATAATTATATTGGTAATACAGTCAATCCTTCACTTTCAGGTATCACATTTTCACAGAATACATAACTTATTCCGTATAAACAATACGCAATAAGAAAACAATCCAACAGAGACAGACACTGTACAGAGAGTAAAGTGTCCAGTGACTTGTAGTACATATATCTTGTTAGCACCATGACTTGACAGTTACAAGATGTCTCAATTGATCAACTGTCAATTATCTCCTCATAAACTGTCAACCGGTCAACCAGCTTTTGATGGGGTTTTATCAAATACTAATTGATATCTTTATAAATCTATTTGAGAGTGCTATCCATTGAATATCATTAAATCACCTTATAAGCAAAAAGGAATGTTCAAAATAAGCTATGACCTATTAGGCATTAAACATTCTGCTTTTTCATAGAAAACCAAAAAAAAGTGTTAAGTAAATGTATAATGATATGTAAAAATCGGCAAAAATGTGTGCATAAATTAGTACATTGTTGTATAAATACATGAATTCAATTTATCAACATGTCAAGTTGTCATAAAGTATATGATGTTGAAACCACCTCACTTTATCATTGTTAAGGTTTCGATGGAGGCCTTGAGAAACAAAAATCAAACAACACCAAATCATAGAAAGAAAGAGTTGTTTGACATGAAAATTGAACAGCATGTAAAACATGTATATTACTTTACGAAACAAGTGTCAGTATACTGATATAAACATTGAATTCCGGAAAAGGGCTGCCTAAAGGGGCTCCACTTCCGGACAGTTAAACACCTTTAAAAACTCACCATTTTCAAAGAACAGTTACACATGTTCGTTTTGATGCATTTGCAATAGCGTGCGAGTGGTGAAATTTCGCATAACAAGGTGGAACACAGTTTTCAGCAATTGTTTATCTTTATTTCTTTACATATGGCATTCATTATCAAAGGGAGACAACTGTTCCCGATTATTTTAAGTACAAATGGCATTCATTTTCAAAGGGAAACAACTTTTTCCGATTATTTTAAGTAATCTTTGAGAAAAAGTTGTCTCCCTTTGAAAATGAATGCCATTTGTAAAGAAAAAAAAGATAAACAATTGCTGAAAACTATGTTCCACCTTGTTACGTGAAATTTCACCACTCGCACTCTATTGCAAATGCATCAAAACAAACATGTGTAACAGTTCTTTGAAAATGGTGAGTTTTTAAAGGCATTTAACTGTCCGGAAGTGGAGCCCCTTTAGGCAGCCTTTTTCCGGAATTCAATGTTTATATCAGTATACTGACACTTGTTTCGTAAAGTAATATACATGTTTTACATGCTGTTCAATTTTCATGTCAAACAACTCTTTCTTTCTATGATTTGGTGTTGTTTGATTTTTGTTTCTCAAGGCCTCCATCGAAACCTTAAGTAAAACAAATCTGTGCATCTTACTCCTGAAGGTGAACCTTTACAATTAAGGGGCCACAACTCTGCAATAACTCCAAACTGGGTTACTTAACTTGTGTAGTTAAAATAATATATTGAGATTCTGGGCTTTTTCCCATATAAAGATACATCAGGTAAAAGGAGGCTGATCCATTTAGCAATGAAAAATGTTGCTTTTTTCCCCAAATGTGAACTAAAAAATCCCAGACAGACAGTCGCAGCAGTCGGGGGTTCAATGCAATAAGGGCGTATCTAAATATAATAATCATATGTAGATACACCCTTATTGCATTGAACCCTCATAATGATTGTCAACTTTTGAGGGTTTTGCTACTCTAGAACAGTTTTGCTACTGTGTATGTTAATTTTTGTTATGTGAACAACCCTTATAATACACTGCGGAACAAGGATGTATATGATATTCTTGAAAACGTGTTAGAATTGAAAAAATATATATCACAAACAGTGTTTGGAGTTTAGATGCAAAGGAATTATATCACGAGGGCGCAGCATGCTTGACTTTTTTCTCAGTGCTTGACTCTGAATTAGAGCTTTGCCAGTAAAATTTTTATAAAACTTGAACAAAAAAATTCTAAATTAAAAAGGGGCAAGATTCAAATCAGTTATGGGGATTGTTTCTCCTGGGCTAGATTTTGATAGTAAATAACCATTTTAAGTTTCAAGTCAAAAGCTTTGATTGTAACAAGAGATATTTGACTTGATCAAAAACTTTAACCAAAAAATTCTAAGTTAAAAAGGGCAAAACTCTGTCAAGATTCAAATCAGAGTTATGGGGATTGTTATTTCTGGTGTAGACTTTGATAGTAAATAACCACTTTATGTTTCAAGTCAAAAGCTTTGATAGTAACAGAGATATCTGACTTGATCAAAAACTTTAACAAACTGCAACGCCGGTGCAAGTGCAATAGCTCTACTTTTTCTTCGTAAAAGAAGTTTCTGATATTTGGAGTGTTCTTTGCAGAGAAAAATCCGGGACGTTGAAATTTGTTGCATTCTGGGAGTATTCTATACCGCCATAAACTTTCTTGTTGAGGTAAAATAATACTCACTCTTCTTTCTCTCTCCATCTTGAGTCGAGCGTTTTCTCTCTGTTGTGCAATCTTCTCCTGTTCTCGTTTTCTTTTTATCTCTTCTCTTGTCTACAATTAAAATATAGTAATTTTAAGCAAGTCTCCTGACAGACTATGTATTATTACTAACACTGACTGTAATTTTCGTAACATTTAGATGTAACAGATAATTTAAATGTTTTTTCCTAAACTTCCCTGAATGTTTACTCTGCTGGTCTAGATTCGG
This sequence comes from Mercenaria mercenaria, assembly GCF_021730395.1. Classification (NCBI taxonomy): domain Eukaryota; kingdom Metazoa; phylum Mollusca; class Bivalvia; order Venerida; family Veneridae; genus Mercenaria; species Mercenaria mercenaria. The sequence goes on from NC_069362.1 coordinate 71,050,746, forward strand.
TTTTCATTTCATACTCTCTCAATGGTTACCTTTTTATCACAAGCTTGTTTCTGTAATAAGGTTTACATAATCTTCTTCATTACCATACAAAGACACAAACTATATTTTGTTCACAATATAGACAGTACACTTTATGTTGCAATAAAGTTTGATAACATGTCAGTAAAGTAAGTAGTTTTCTATACCAGTTAGGTAATAAATACTGTGAAAGATATATTATTGAATTTTTATTTTTAAAATCCTGAATATATGAATATAGTCAGTCTTTATCCTAGGTCCAATATCATAATATAATCTCTGAGAAAATATGTAAATTAGACTGGCATTTGTCACTATAACATAAAATAAAAGCTTTTTTTTTAAAATTTGTGACAAATTCTTCATTATCAGTCTAGTGACTAGTCTACAAGGTTGCATAAATATATAAAATTAAATCCCGACAAATAGGCAAATTTTCTATTTGATTTATATTTAGAGCTTGAAAACCAAGAAATAGTCGTCTTCATTAAAATCCCAAAATTGAATGCCCACAAAATGAAATGGTTTCAGTACATATTTCTCTAGCCTATCAGTATTAACTAACAGCACTGCTTTTGTATCAATGCAAGATGCTATCTATAGTTACATGCTTTCAATTTTTTCTTCAATGAAAACCCTAGAGTTGGAAATCAATTAAGCAAATCTTCATTCACATCTATATAAACAGATGTTTAGCAAAACATTGTCGATTCACTTAATTTTCACTTATGGGAAAGTGCAACAGAAGTGTTACATGTTTTATTGCATACTATGGGCCAGTCATGTACAACTGACTATCTGCAAGAGATAATTTACCTTAAACAAGTCACATGTCTAAAATATACAATTACATGGTACCCTTATCATTTACTTTTCATTATAGGTATGCAAATGGGAAATGAATAAGACAAAGTCCCCCAACCGTCCCAACACAATCGCCCCCTCCCAATATAGTCATTTTCGTAAACATTATAAAATACTTGTTTCTAAAAACAATGAGTAACACATTTTATATTGTTTAAAATGTTGTTTTATGCCTCAAGGTAAATGATAATTCAAGATATCCCATTAAGATTGTCTACCTTGAATTACAATAAGTGAAATATCCTCCAGCTATACATAGCAGGGAGTGGATTTTAGGTGGATCAAAGAATAAATGTCAATGGCATTTAAAGATAAACAAGTTACACCTATAAACAACAGTCAATATTAGGACATTCAATTCTCTACATATAAGGTACAACAACTGGACTGGTTTCGATATTCCCCTCTCGGTTGACCTGTATCTATGGCAGGAATATATGTGTTCGGGTTTAGTGTCTTTTTCAACTATTTTTCAGTTACATAATTAAGGTGTTGACTTCTAGCAGTCAGCACAGTGTCAAACTTTATAGTGCTGCATCACTGGAATATCACGCTGTAGACAAGACATGATACCCCATCCAGTCACATTATACTGACACCGGGCTGACCAATCCTAGCACTGTCCTCATAATGCTGTGTGCGAAGCAAGGAAGCTACTAGTACCTTTTTTTCATGTCATTGGTATGAGGCAGCCAGGGAGGGAACCCACGACCTCCTGCACTCAAAGCGGGCACTGTACCACTAGGTTACTAAGGCATTAGCAAGCATGTAATCAGAGGAAGGTAAACATTCAATACAGACCCCAAACACCCGGCCATTATGGCCATTCTAGACACACTGGTAATAGATTTGTTCTTTGAAGTGACCATATAACTGCACAATTACTAAGCTTTTTTCATTTATGCTGTATCAATCTGGTTAAGAATTTTTTTCCTAGTATTTCCTTATAAAGTTACACTGTGGACAGAATATGTTAACCTTTACCCTGTTAATTTCTAAAATGGACTGTTGCATCATTCAATCTGAGCAGTACCACTTATTATTAGGGGGGTGTTCACTGAAAATTTACTGACTGAATAGCAAACAGTGCAAACCATGATCTGCCTGCACTGATGGTCTGCACTGGTCGCAAAGGCAGAATCACTTGCCACCAGCAGCCTGAAGGTTAACTAGCAAGCTGCTGTATACAGACTGTTGTAGTATCACCACATCAATCAGTTGTTGCACATTAAGTGCACCAGATGCACCACGCATACAGAATCCTCTTTGATGCAAAAACTTGATCCATTATGCAAAAACAGTAGCAATACCTCAGTGCATGGAAAACATCTGAATAAACTATTGCAAGCTGAACAGCAAAACAAATCAATTGTAAGGGAATACGTGTCCCATGGTTTCTTATATGCAATTACTTCTTGACTGTATAACGTTGTCCTTGACTGTAAAAGTTCATCTTTGTTTAAGTCAAACTGCTGAAACTAACTACAACAGGGAGAACAAATTTGTTGAGGATGACATTTTCTAATTTCTTCCTTTTTTCACTTTTCATACATAATATACATAAAAATATCTTCAAAGTAGACACTTAAATTCAGGGAAAAAATTCAGAGAAAAAATTTCAGCAAGCTAAACCAGATTGTCTGTATTTATCTACATGACACTTAGTAATGTCCTGACAACATAAAACAGTTACTATCAGATACAAACATAAGAAACATATACCTTTAGATACTTCTTCCTCTCACGCTGCATACGGAACTGAGCTTGTGCCCGAATAATTCCATTTTGTATCACATTAAAATGCTCCCTGAAACGTAAATAATTCCGAGAATGTTACAAGTACGTCAAGATACGAACAACCTTTCCTTTTTTAAATCCAAAAGAGAAATATGATGAACGTGTTGTTTTTCCTGTAACTACCATCTATCATACAGTTGCTATAAATGTATATAATCCAGTATAAACAATCAACCAAATCCACATTTTAATCATTCAAAACAAAGCCGAAAAAACCATCCCAGTAATGTTCTCAATGGCGCAAGTACAATATCCTGTATGACGTCTGTTTAAAAAAGTTCTTCTACGCTGTTACCACAAAAACAAAATTAGTAGTAAATTATAACAAAATAAAAGAATGTTCACAGTTTCAGTACGTATTCTTTTTAATTCATTATATCCAACAGTGTTTAGTTTTTTTTATTTCCTTTTTTTCTCAAAGTCACTTGACACAATTCTAAATTTTCAACAAAACATTTAAAAAATAGTAGTTTTTTTTTCCCAAATATAAAAAGTTAAATGCTTCTATGTAAATGTTAAAGTGAAATGATGATAGCTAACTGATTGTTGATATCTGGTCAGTCAGGTAGATTATACGTTGCCCCAAGACAATATGTGATGTCATCTAAAACGTCCCTTCACCGCTACGCGATGTATGTCACCACTGAAACCTAGACTCAGAATTGATAAATTATGGGTGGTAACATAACTCGAAAGCTTTTATACCGTGTTCTCTGGTAAACAATGAAAATCATCATCCTTTTATTTCATAAAAATGCAAGTTTTCATGTAAATTACCCATGAATTCAGAATTTTATGATTTTTTAATGAGTTTAGATAAAGTTATCGGTCACAAGGTAAATGCTTGTGGCTATTGTCTATATACATTTTCTAAATCAACAGATGCTATAAAACACAGGAAGTTTGTTTGCCAAGGATTTCACAGATAATTGTAAGGTAATTTCAACTGCAAAATGTTCAAATAAAACTTATAGCAAAGTTCAGCTTTTGCACCAGTGCTATAGTTTACATCAAACTTTTTCAGTATATACTCTCAAATGGTACCTTGTTTATGAGAAAATTTGGCGAGAGTCTTGTATATGCACCAAAATTAAAACAAATTACAATGTTTACATTTAATCTTCTGCTATTTTTTTACCACTTACAAAACACTAATCATAAAAAGAATTTTGAAGTGCACTATGTGCAAAGAACAAGTGCACCAAGTCTCCTCTACTGTACTGTTATATTTCATTTTGAATGACAGAAGTGTTGAAGATATGGTTTACGCCCATACGAGGCTTTGACAGCCTCAGTGAAAATGTAACTAATGATGCAATTAAGGTAGCTGTCTACAACACCTTAAATACCACACCTGACCTACCAATACCTTATATGGTCAAAAACACATTAAGTAAATACAATCTGGACATCATCCAAAAAGTTCATTAATACTTTTCTCAGCAATTACTTAGAAATGTCAAAAATCTTGTACGTAAGACTTTTTATTTTAAAGAATTGAGAGTCCATCCGGTTTTACAACTGATGAACTAGTCTAACATGCACTTCCAATTTTTACATCTATTAAATGATTCATTCTTGTCACAACTTATTGCATCCAAAGTAGTGTAAATAGCAATGCAGCATTTATCAAGGGGAACATTTTTCTTTTCTACTTTTTGCTCAAAAATATAATAATATGACAGTTTTTTCTATGTTCAATATGGATGAGCAATGATCAAAAAAAGGGTAAGAAATCTTTTGCTAAAAGTTACAAGTTTTAAAATCTTTGCTTTTATTAAATATGAACTTATTAGGTTGATAATTATACTAGACTCACCTTGCCAGGTACATTCTGATTGCAGCTTGTATCCTCTGGGTCTTATTGTGGATAAGCAGGAACTTGCGCCGGGCCAGGAACATGCGTGCATTCTTCTGAATATATAGCGCGGCTTTCAGGTGGATCTTGCGAGCTTCCATGTCCAGATGGTGCTCAAACTCTTCCTTCATAAACACCTGTTGATTAGAGTATAAGGTAGGTATTGTTGTTGGTTTATATAGCGAAAATGCTGTTGGCATAGACGGACTGTGACCAGGTGGGGTGGGAAAAATGTATCCCGAACATTTTCAGAATGAAAGTTATTTTGTATGAGATCTGAAGACCATTGTTGTGTGTTGCTAGACTGGATGTCGTTCTGTCCTATAACTGAATTTTGAATTGCATTATTAAAATGTGAGTCATATTTTACATCTGTGGTTCTTGTTGGAGATACAGCATAAAACAGTTCATCTGGGGAAGATAAGCTAGTGCTAATATTTGGTGACAAGTTTGATGAGAGAATCTGTACATCTGCTGTGCCTGTTGTTGTTGCCATCAGTGATATGGGCATCTCTTGATAGTTCTCATATAAAGGTGAGTTAATGCTCGATAGAGACTGACAAACATTTGATCTCATTGTTTCCTGTTTAGCTCTGTCCTCAGTTGTGTTTCTGGGAGAAGATTTGTTTGCCTTTTTCTGACTTTCTACTGGAACAAGATATCCACTTGCAGATGCAGCTGTATAAGTATCCACACTGTCAACATTTACATGACTATAACTGGCACTTACATGGTGATCATCCAATAAACTGTACACATTACCATCTTCATGTGAATCATGATTGCTTTCATGTAAGATTGGCTGGTTCCCTTCATCTTCATAACCAGCTTTTAAAGTTCCATTTTCCAAACCAGTATGAACTTTCTCATTTTCATAATCTGGTTTTATTTTCTCTTGTAAACCAGTATGAATTTTCTCATTTTCATAATCAGGTTTTATTTTATCTTGATGTAAACCGGAATAAAATTTGTCATTTTCATAATCAGGTTTTATTTTCCCTTGTAAACCAGTATAAAATTCATTGCTTTCATAATCAGGTTTTACTTTCCCTTGTTGTAAACCAGTTTGAAAGTTTTCATTTTCGTAATCGGGTTTTAGCGTTCCACTTTGTGAATGCGTATGAATTTTCTCATTTTCATAATCGGGTTTGACTGGTTCATCAAAATCAGAGCAGAATGAACTGTCTGAGATAATTTCTTCATCCTCCTCTTTCTTCTCATCACCTTTAAAAGTAGTCAGCCTGTTATGATCTTCATTTCTAGCAATTTCACTCTGATTTTGTCTTCCACTTCCTTTCTTCTTGATAAAATCATGTGCAGCAATATCATTATGTCCTGACATATGTTTTCTGCTGCCAGACTTTCCTGAAATTAACGAACTGTCTAAAGCTGTTATACTACCGTTGTCATCATCTGCTGTGACCTCCATCATGTAATTCTGATATGAAGCATGTCTCTTTGAATCTGAATACTGTATATTTCCTTTATTTGTAGATTCTGTATGTTTATTTATTTCCTGTTCCTTAAGCATCTGTAACTTCATATTTAACTTTGATGCATTTTTACCTTCTATTCTATGTTCTTTGAAACATGCAACATGTTGATCATGGAATGCCGTCTGCAGATTATAACCTTGGAGATACTCATGATGATGTAATGGGCTATGTCTAAGTCTCTCATACTTCTCTATCCTTTCATTTTCTCCCTTGAACTTTCTGTGAAGAACTGCCCCGTCTGTTGCACTGTCCCTGAACTGCAGACCACTTTCAGATGGTGGAACTGGGTTTATGGAATGATAGGCATAGGGATTACCATGGAACTGTTGCTTTGGCAGTGGAGGGACATAGATCCTCTCAGCAGGAATTTGTTGTTGTGAACGTCTAACATTACGGTGAACTGGGTAGTTATAATAACCTGGCTGGTATTCAGGTTCTGCTTTCTCATGTGCGCCATCTTTTCCGCCAGAGAACACCCATCTGGAGACATTACTATATATAGGATAATGTGACATCTTTAGACCCCTGTCAACTGTGTACGGTTTACATAACCTCCTTTATACTTTCACATGCACAAATGCTATAATCCATCAATTTTCAACTTGTACATCCTTGCTATTAGTGTTACAGTTTTTGTCGGAACTTGTGTCTTATCTATTTGTTCACTTTTGATAACAGACTCCTCAAAACACTGACAAATTAAATACTAATCAAGTCAAAATAACGGCAATGATGTCATTAAAATGCCCTATCAATCATAATATGACCATTATAACTGCTCATGCATACAAAGTCAGCTAGAACATACAATTTAACGAACCACACTGTCTAATGAATCTGTCATTCTTGAACCATGTTATACGACAGTATTTAAATTTGAAACAGTGCACTTCATGATTTGAAATTAATTGTGTACAATATACTGACTGATATGTTCTATATGTAGAAAGGATATTGGTACACTTATGTTTGCATTCACACATCAACGTACTAAAATCTCATCACCCTGACATGTATTTCTCTACTTTCATGTTAACTGATTATCCAATAATCATATTATGACAATTACATATATCAGAAATCCTCCTTTATTTTGTTCCTCTGAAAACCCAACAAAAAATGCTTTATCAATCAGTTAAAGAAAACCTTTGTAAAGAATTTTTTGTGGTGTACCAGTACTCTTTGCTGCAAAGCAAGTGGTTGTTAAAGAAACCAAAACTTGTTTGTAGTGTGGCTCTGTAATTTCTTCTAGGATTACTTGTTTTTGTACTCTAAAATTAAAATGAAATTTTCAGACTTCTGCTGACTTGATCTCTTGTTATATGAACATTCACTTTTTTCCAGTTCCTTATTATCATTTCAAAATGTCTGAAATGCTTCTGAATGGAAAAATAAAAAAATCTGGATTAGTTGCACAATGTTTGTTCAAAATTATTCTGTGAGTGCACCTAATCATACACAGTAGCTTGGGTATGTAGCTCAGCAGATATTTCAATGGTTAGTACTACCGTGAAGCCTGGGAGAAGGTTGCAGATATATAGCAGCAAAATTTTGGGGGGCAGAAAAACGTCGGCTCATATTTCAGAGTAGGCTTATAAAGTACAGTTTTTAACCATTTTTTTTTATCACAATTTTATTTTCATCTCATCCCAGCTGTAATGCAGAATGTTTTATGATGTGTCCAAAGACGTTGATTAATGTTATATACAATTATTCACATTGTCAGAGCCAGCAGTAACTGTCAACATAAAGACTTACTTAACATACCATCAAATTCAGCATATTGCACATAAAACTTCATAATAATTGTGTTCAATTTTTGTAATAAAATTTCAATCACAAATGAGTGTATTTTGCTGTATAAATGTCAGATCTAGAAGCAAAACAAAATTTCACCTTTGGAAAATAAAAACATTTCAAGTTTTGCACTGATTCTCTATGGTTCAAGGACTACTTTTCAGGCATAACACATGATCGTATGATTAAAAATGTCTGGCAGTTGGAATCAGAACTAAAAAGATTCAATTGTTTTCCAATGTTTATGCCATTGGGTCCTGCCTAAACGCTTGAACATTTTGCAGAGAGGGTTCTTTTTGTTACGATTTGGCATATTTCTTATACACTAGTTCAATTATTTTAAGCAAGAGCAAGAAGAAATTAACTTTGAAATGAAGGCTTTGCCATGCAAACAATTAATGTATTTATATTCTTCTTAACTGGAGAGAAGTACTTACAAGTTCATATATTTTTATCCCTTTTTTCACAGATTCGTTTGCCATAATTAAGATTTTCCAACAGCATTTACATCGTATCTAGTCTGTTTCAACACTTCTAAATATCTCCTAACATTTTAAATTTCTGCTTCTCTGAATCTAACATGTGGCTATAATTTTGTGACATAACAGAACATGACAATCATGTTTGATAAAGTGATTTAATCCAGAATATGAGCAGCGTTCGCAGCGTTCATAAATTATGTAACAATAAGACTGACATGGCTGCATTCTAACATCTCTATCATACATCATATGAGCCGTGCCATGGGAAAACCAACATAGTGGGTATGCGAACAGCATGGATCCAGACCAGCCTGCGCATCCGCGCAGTCTGGTCAGGATCCATGCTGTTCGCTAACAGTTTCTCCAATTCCAATAGGCTTTAAAAGCGAACAGCATGGAGCCTGACCAGACTGCGCGGATGCGCAGGCTGGTCTGGATCCATGCTGGTCGCAAACCCACTATGTTGGTTTTCTCATGGCACGGCTCAATTATCATCTAACAAACAACTCACACTTTCGTAAATAACATCTATCACTTCATTAACCAACTTTAAATGAACTTATTTAAGCTTCAATGTGAATTTTTCTTACTGAGTTATTCTTTGAAGAACCGTAAGTAGATTGCTATTGATGGTTGCAAGTTAAATTTTAGGAGCATGTCTTTGATCAGCTTCAACTTTAAAATAACATGATGGTTGCAAGTTAAATTTCAGGAGCATGTCTTTGTTCAGCTTCAACTTTAGAATAACATGATGGTTGCAAGTTAAATTTCAGGAGCATGTCCTTGTTAGGCTTTAACTTCAGAAGAAAATTATTAAACTGCAGTATTTTATCTACTTGTACATTAAAATCTACCCTTTGAATGATCAATTCTCAGACTGTTGTTAAATGCCAAGGTAAGTTCAAGTAATATTAATTTTTTTAATTGCAAAAATAACATAAACAGGATCATAAATTGTCACTTTTGGTATTCATATGAGTGATTTATGCTTTATTGGTTCGGTGGACATTGATAACCACAGACAGTCACATTGCATATAACAAGTCGTTAAATCATCCAGACCATAAATATATTATGCATTTAACAGTGAAAGAAGGACTTCTCAAAACAGTTTTATGTATTTTTCTGATACAAGCTTATCCCTCAAGCTGATTATGGATTCTGACTGTTACTCACATAACAAGATAAAGATTTACAAGGGAGACAATATATACCTTGGTAGCTCCTATTCTATAGAGATGTGTGAAGACCTCAGGTTGCGTGTTCAATATCATCAGACATACGTCAGTTGGAAGGTGATTTACATGGATTCTCTGCCCTTTCAACAAACATCGATACCTTCAAAGATATATATACATTTGTCAAATATATAAACAATAGCTACAGCTTGGTAGCATATGTGACATAAAAACTCAATACATCTTAAGTGTAATGTACTGAAATGGTTATCTCCCTTTAAAGAAAAATATGAGCACTTGAAGTAGCGACAGAATAATTTTATAATCTCATTAATCATTATAGCAAGTAGAGTCTTACAGATAGATTACAGTGTTTGTGCAGCCAGGGACACAAAATATCTACAACCATTAATTACACTTCACACAAAATGCCCTGGGATTGAAATGTTTATAGTTCTATTTTGGGAATAAAGTAAAGCAAATTAATCAATCTCAATAGGAAAACATTTATAATGTAAAGTTTCATTTGTTTACTTGTCTGTTTTGTTGGTTTTTATGATGCACTGACACAATTTCAGTAATATGGCAACATTCCAGCATCGATGGTGCAAGGAGACTCCAGGTGATCATCTGCCCATTATTTCAAGTACAAGCAGGCAGATGGAAAAAAAAGCCACAAACCTTTTGCTCTTCATAAGAAAGAATTCTACAGCATGAGCTAGGCATTAGTAGGTAAATGATTTCATGTCTGAAATCTCTATTCATTTAGCCATTAAAACCTCATGAAAAGTAAATTTTCAGTATGTCCTTACCTTTCAATAAAATGCGGGAATTTTACACGAATTGGGAATCCCAGCTTCCTTATTCGAATAGTTTCCAACATTCCTGTGTACCGTAACTGATCCAACACCACATTTCTTTCAAATGTCATTGGTGATTTGTCATTGTTTGGTTTAACACACCTCACAAAGTAAGGGTTCCCACGTTACAAAGTTTTAAAAGTAAACAAAGGGTGATTCAAGGGGAATTTTTGGGTGCCTACAGTTGGCTCCTTTCGGTTTTTTTTATTTTTTTTAAAACAAAAGGGCTGTTTTTTCCCCAAAATTTTTGAAAATTTTAAACTTTTCCCTTTAAAAAGTTTTTAAAATTTTGTGTATACGAAATTACAAATTACCAAAAAATTTTTGGAAAAACCCTTTTAAAATTTTTTAAAAAAAGTTTTTTAAATTCCCCCCAAAACTTTTGGCTGAAAACTTTCAAAAATTTTAAAATAAAATAATGATTTTTTAACCAATTTTTGTTTCGCCCGTTTGATTTTTCTCGAAAAAAAAAATTTTTCCCAAAAATCATTTTTTAAAAAAGGGGAACAAAAAACCAGAAAAATTTTCCCCGGAAAACCCGTTTCTTCTAAAATTTAAATTTTGCAAAGTTTTAAAAATTTTTCTTTCTCCTTTTTACTTCAATGTGGGAAATTTTAAATAATTAATCGGCATGAAAAAATAACCTTTAAAGTTTTTTCCGGGGATTTTTTTTTAAAACCGATTTGTTTGGGTTTTTTGTTTTTTAGTTTTTAGGGCTTCAAAAATTTTAAACGGGTTTTTGGCTTTTTTTTCGGGCCCCTTCAAAAATTTTTGCTTTTCCGGGTTTTAACCTTTTTTTTTTAAACCTTAATTTTTTTTAAAAGAAAGTTTACTTTCAATTCCAATTACTTTTTCCTTTAAAAAGGGTTACAATCTTAAAGGTCAAATGGGGAATTCATAATTAAAACTTCCCCCCATGAATGAATTTTGCCCTTGAGTTTAAAAAACTAAAATTTCAAAGGGTTTTTCCCCCCAAATTTAAAATTTTTGGGCTAAAACCCCAAAAAGGGTTTCCCCTTTAAAATCAAAAGGGGCCATTTTTTTCCCTTAAATTTAAGGGCAGTAAACTCTGGCCCCCCCAATTTTGGAAATTAAACAAGAGCTGTCAGGGCAGAACGCTCCCCTATTCAACGGGAAAACCAGGGGTTACTGAGTTTACAAGCTTCAAAAACCCGGGGAATCAGAAAAAACCAAATGATGCTCCCTGATGAAGGGTGCTTTTTTCCAATATGGGGAAAAAAAGTAAAAAAAACCAAAAAAATTTGATTTTTTGACCTGTTTATGTGAGTTTAAAAATTCAAATCCCTTTAATCCCTTTAAAGTTATATTTTCCGGACAAAAGTGTGTTTGGGACGAGGAGCATAAAAATTTAAACCCAAAACCCGGGGCGGATGCACAAGTGAGTCTAATAGTTACTATTCTTTGGCAGTCAACCTAAAAATGCAGGTAGGGGTTATACAAACACCCCAAAATATTCTTTTTTTTTATAAAAATAAAAAATAGCTCCCTTAACTGATAATTTTTCCCAAAAAAATAAAAATTTAGTATGGGTAAAGATTATTCCCATTTTTCTTTAATTTTTAAAAAACAATTTTGTCCTGCGGGCCATTTTTTTGGATTGAAAAAAGTATTTATTTTTATAAAAAAACCGGGTAAAAAAAGAATCTGTTAAGTCCAACTAAAATTTAAAATCAGTAGGCCATCAAAGTTTCATTTTTTGTCATTACTTTTGGTCTAATTAATAAAAAATGAAAAAAATTTTACCCCTAAAAAAAATTTTGTTTTTTTCCAGCATAGTGTTTGATGCTAAACTCGGGGCTGATTTTCCGAGGTTTCCCTTAAAGCCCTTTGGGTCACTTGGGTGGAAATGGCACTTCTTAAAAATTTGATCCTTTCTTTTCCCTTTTGTAAAAAAATTTTTTCAAAAATATTTTTTTTATTTTTTTTTTGTTGGTTTTAAGGTCCCCACCGAAAGGGGGTGGGGCTTATGGGGATTTTCCAAAGTTTTTATGGTGGAGGAAGACCCGGTCCCCCTCCGTGCATTTTCATCACGGGGGAGCACCTGGGTAGAACCACCCCCTTTCCGAAAGGGCCCCCTGGAGGGCTTTTTCAATGAAAAATTTAAAACGCCCCGGTGAGGCTCGAACCCACTTCAAAGAGGGGAAGTGGATTTGAAGTCAGCGCCCAAAAACCAAACTCGGCCCGGGGGCCCCCAAAATTACAAAATAAAAATTCTTACAAAAAATTACATAAAAAAAGTGGTCTTTCCAAAATTTAAATAACCATCAGAAACTTTTCTACGTCCTGAAAAGACACTTTGGGATATATATCCCTAAGACAATTATATACCTCAAGATGTAGCCTTTTACTGCCAATAAAAAACAAATTTCAAAATTTTTGTAAATTTTTTCTGTTTTTTTGTTTGTTTGTTTTTTTTAAAAAGGTGGTGCATTAAGATATTTCAGTAAATAACCTGAGGAAATTTTCCACTGTCCCCCAGAATATTTTAAAAAAATTCCTGCGGGTTTTAAATGGAAATTAAGGTCTATGAAAGGTTGGTTTTTCCTGGTAATTATATTTGCCCGTTATTCCCCCTTTTTGCTTTATCCTTTTTTCCCAACCGGAAAAACATGGGGTTTGAAGAAAAACTGCGGGGCGTCCGTTTCATAGTTGTTACAAAATTTTTTTCCTAAGCTGTTCACAGGGAAAACCCAAAAAATTTACCCCGTAAAGAAAAGAAGGGCATAAAATGTATGTTGGGAAGCACAAAATTCAGACAAAAAATGGCCGTGCCTTGAAAAAAACCAACATGGGGGTTTTTTCGACCCGGGTTTCCAGACCACCCCTGCCTCCCTGCGGATGCGCAGGTGGTCTGGTCCTTGTGGTCGCAAACCCAACTATGTTGGTTTTCCCAGGGCAGGGTCTTTTAAAAAGTAATCTATTCATCAAATACCAATACCCTTTCTTCAAAACAAAACAGGTAGGTTTTAACGGTTGGCCGTTTTGGGCTACAAAAAATTCTCCAAAAATGAATTTTTTGTGTTTACTTTATTTAGCGAGCAGGGGAAAATCGGGGAAAAACTTACCATTTACTTTGAAAATTGCCAACATTTAGAAATGGTATTTAAAAAGGCTATTTTTTTCCGAAAAATTACAAAATCAAGGGAATTTTCTTTAAACTTTTTTTCATTAGAGGGGTGTTTCTGCCTCGAACCCAAAGATACTGGGGGCTCCCAAATTGGGTGGTTTTCCCTCGCGTTTGATTTTTTTCTATCAAGTTTATTTTTAAACCCAAGGTAAACAAGATGTACAAGCTTTAGATTTTGGGCTTTTTTAAATAGGGAAATATTTTAATAATTTATAAAAACTTAGTTTTTTTTAAAGGTATGATGTATAAAATTTTTAAATGTTTCGGGGAAATAGTTCTTATTCTTTGAAATTGTTAAGGAAAGGGTTTATTTCTGTTTGTTTAATACAAATATTTGGGTTTTTAAAAAAATTTTATTAAATAAAAATTTTATTTTTTTGTGTGGAAATGTTTTATGGAGTAGATTGTTCGATTTTTTAGAATAAAAAATTTAAATATTTAATTTATTTAGTTTATCCCAAAAAAATTTTTTAAAAATTTATATTAGTTATAAAATTTTAAATTTAATTAACTAAAATTTGGTTTATAAAAATTTTTGGGAAAAAAATTTTAAAAATTTAAAAATTTATTCTAAAAAACCCTTTTATAAATTTTCCAAAAAAACCCCCTTTAAAATAATTATTTTTAAAATTTATTAATTTTATTGAATAATTTTTATAAAAAAATTTAAAAATTTAAAAAAATTTCCAATTTTTAAAAAATTTTAAACAAAATAAAAAAATTTTTTAATAAAATTTAATTTTTTTTTTTTAAAAAAAATTTTAACCCCTTTTATTTTTTTTCCACCCAACTTTCATAAATTTTAAAAAAATTTTTAAATTTAAAATTTAAATTCCCCCAAAATTTTTTAATTAAATTATTAAATCACCCCTTTAAATTATTTTTTTTCCCAAATCTTTTCAAATTCCCCAAAATATATCTATAAATAAATCTAAATTTAAAAAACAAATTTAAAAATAATTTTTCAAAAAACCCAATTAACAAAAAAAACCCCAAAAAAAAAAAAATTAACCCTTTTAATTAATCCAAAATTCAAAAAAAAACAAAAAACCAAAAAAAAAAAAAAACCAAAAAAACATTTTTAAAAAAAAAACCCTATATTTTTTTTCCCACCAATTTTTTTTTTTTTTAAAACTTTAATTTTTTTTTTTTTTTTTAAATTTTTTTTTTTTTTTCCCCATTTTTTTTTCCATCCCTTTTTCCCCCTTTCCCCCCCCCCCCCCCCCCCCCTTAAAACCAACCAAAACATTATTTTTAGTTTTTAAAATTTGCATTTCCCCAAAAATCCATTTTCCCCCCTTTACCCCCTAACGCCGGGGCAAAATTTTGACTAAAAAACAAAAAATAAAATTTGCTTTTAAAGCGGGGAATTCCCAAAACCAAGTTTTCAAAATAATTCCTCACGACAAAATTTTAAAGGGGGGGAAACCTTTTTTTCCCAAAAATTTGGGAAAATTTTGTAAAAAAATTTTACAAAAATTTTTTCTTGAATTTGGATGTTCCCAGTTTTGAAAATACTGCGGAAAGCAAATTTCTTGTAAAAGGGAAATTTTCCCCCGTGTTTTGAGAAGTTGAGAAACTTTGCAGGGGTCGACAACATCGTAATTCCCAGCATCATCCGATTTGGGGAAAACAAAAGTTTCCCTCCCTAAAAACAGTTTTTATTTTCAGTATGTTTTTACTTTTTTTTTTAAAATGAGGTAAAAATTTCTTTTTTGAATGCTATTTGATCTAAATATTTTTTTAAGATTTGTAAGCCCCTTGATTTGTCATACCTTCCTAATTCTTCCCTAAAATTGCAGTTTCTTTTACTATGGCATTTTTTGAACTTATTACATAATTTTACGGGTTTTGGGGTGAGAATCCGAAAAAATTCCAATTGTCCCCAAAAAAAAACCCCAAAAAAAATTACAATGCTATACGGAAATTATTAAAAATTTTAGTGTTTTTTTAAAAAATTGATATTTTTTCAAAATGTTAGAAAAAACATCGAAAAATCCACAAAATTTTTTGTTTACGTCTTTTCTATCATTTAAAAAATGTTTTAAAAATTAAAAAAAAAGTAAAGTTATTCAATTCTGCGCACATTTTTTTCTTTTCCCTTAAGCCCGGGGCTTAAAAAAGGGCTTGCTTTCAAAAAGCACAAAACAAAAAATTTGGTGACTTAAACGGGAAAAAGGTCTCCGCTTGATCATATTTTTTGGCAAATACCATTTGAATTAAAAAATGTACGGGTTTTTAAAGGACTGATTTTTTTACACACCCATTTTTTGTCCCTTCAGTAAAATTAATGTAAGCAAATGGTATGATTCCCAAAGGTTTAACAAACAGGTTTTATGCAGGGTTTTATGCTGAAATGGCGGGGTTTTTTAAATATTTTTTCATGCTAAATGGCAGGATTTTTTTTTGCCCAAAAATTGACGGGGCTTTTCAATTTAAAAAGGGCGGGGTTTTTTTAAAAAATTTTACGTTTCAATGGCAGGGTTTATTTAGATAAAATGACGGGGGGAATACATGTTAGAATTGGGGCTAAAATTCCTTGGGACGCAGGGTTTTAATGTTGGAGGGGTTAAGGTATTTATGTGTAAAAACGGGTGGGGTTTATGTATTTTTAAAAAGGGCACAATCTATTTATTTTGAAATGGGGGAAATTTTACTTTGGTTTTGAAATTCATAATGGGGGAATGGCATGTTTTCACAGCTTGAAATGACATGGTATTCTATGCTAAAATGGAAAGGCTTATACTTGTTGAAATGGCAGTTATGTATTTTGAAATGATGGGTTTTTACTTATGAAAGGGTTTTTGTTTTAAAAAAGCAAGGTTTTTAAGGGATAAAGGGGGCCCCTTTTTCCCTTTTTTTTTTCCTGAAACGCATGGAAATACATTTTAAAAGGGAACGTTACTTTTTGGGACATGGCGGGTTATGTTTTTTAAAAATGCCAGGAATTTTTATGAAAAAAATTGGCGGGATGCTTATATTGAAATAAAGGTTTTATGTTGGAATGATGCAAAAATCACAGGTAGTTTAGTTTGAAAAGTTTTTTTAGGTAGTAAATGGTGTTTTTTTTAAAACTGAGTTTGGGTTTTTCTTTTGATGGACACAAAATTTTGTTAGCATGCTAGGTGAAAAACAAATAAAATGATTATTGTTCGAAACATTTCTAAAAAACTTTCAAATACATGCAACACAAAAACAAGGGAAAAATTGGGCCCGCCCCCAGGGAAAAAAAACAACATAGTGCTTTTGCGACCGCAGGGTTTCCAAAAACCAGTCTGCGCACCCTGCCCCGTCTGGTCAGGATCCATGCGGGTTTGCTAAGGGGTTTCTCAACTGCAATGGGCCCTTTGTGGGGAACAGCATGGATCCTGCCCCCCGACTCCCGTAAATTTGGCGGGCTGGTCTGGATCATGGGGGTGCCATCCCACTAGGGTTGGTTTTTTCAGGGTTTGGGGCCCTCAACAAACTTTAAAACAAAACAAGCCCCCGTAAAGGGAATCAAAAATTTTGACATAAATTTAAATCTGACCTGCATTTTAAAAAAGGGGAAATTTTTCACTTTAAAAAGGACAATTTTCAATCCTTTTTAAATTAATATTAAAAAGTTGAAAAAAAAAAATTTTTGCCCCCCTCAAATAAAACAAAAAAATTTACTTTTTTATAAACCAACTTGAAAATTTTGCTCTACTTCGTACAGGTAGAAAAAAATGATTAATATTCCCCATAGGCCGGGCCCAAGGTAAAAAAAAATTTAAAGGATTTTAACCACTTTAAAAAATTTTTTAATAATTTTTTTGGAACAAAAAATGGAATAAATTTTAAAAGTTTTTTTTTGAAGATTTCATTTTAAACGTCAAAATTAAAGTTTTATAAAGGGAAAGTTTTTTCCCAATTAATTTTAAAAAAGTTCAATAAAATATTCTTTTTTTTCAAAAGAAAATGGACGATTGCGGCCCAAAAAATAATTTTTCCCTTTCATGAAAAGGGTGAAGTGTATGTCCCTTCTAAAAGGCCTTTTCTAGTTGTTTTTCCCTAAAAAATTCATTTCCAAATTTTTTAAAATTTTGCCTTGTAAAAGCTGAAACTTTTTTAAATGACCAAATTTTTTTCAAAAGCTGTGTAAAAAAAAAAAAATTTGGACAACAGTATTTGATTTTTACTTTGGGGTTTCAGTTTGGCTTTTACCTGATTTAGTTAAAATTTTTTTGGGGTTCCTGGGGGCCTTTTTTTTCCCCTTAAATCCCCAGGGCCTGCCACAGCCCCCTAGAACAAATGGTAGTTTCGTTCCTTTTGGGGGCCTTTGAAAAAATTCGCAATAATATTCAAGACAAAAATATATTCTGGGGTTTTAAAAAAGGGGTGAATGGTTAAGGGAAAAAGGGAAAATTTAAAATATATTCCGTAAACCCCCTGTACCGGGAAATGCCTGTTCTTAGTTGTTGTTTTTTGTGGGTTGTTTCACCCTTTATAACAAAATAAATTTCTTTTTCATCTTAAAAAATTTTCTGTGTAAAATAGGGGTTTGAAAGCATAAAAACAAGGGCAGTGTAAAATCCATTGAGCGGTCTGTCCCAAAATTTTTATTATAAACCAAAATTTTAAAAACTAAATTCAAAGGCATTTTGGGCATTTACTTGCAGTATTGAAAAACTTTTTATAAAATTTTAAAAAGGTAAATTTTTGTCTGCAATTCTGTTTTAAAAAATTACCTGGTAAAAATTCTAGACTTTTCAAACAATTTTTCTGATGTTTAGCCCCAAAAAAGGGAAAACCTCTGAAAAAAATAAAAAAAAAAAACTATATAAAAGAAAAAAATTAAGGTTAAAAGGGGACAAATTAGTTAAGAATTACATTTTAAAAAATTTTGGAATTGAAAATTTTAAATTTAACATGGGGATCATTTGTTCCTTAAATTATAAAAGATGAGCTTTAGAACTTTTGTACTGTCGGGAAAACAGCAAACATGGGTGGGTCTCAGCCTCTAGTTTTTGACTGTCTCTTCCAGACATACAGAAAAACCTGGGAGGCTCTTGATCAAAACCAAACCCAGCGGGGAATTTTGGGTGTTCTTCACCTCAAGTTTTAAAATGTTTTCTCTCTAGAAAAACAGTAAAACATGGGTAGTTTTTCCAAAACACCCCCCCAAAAAAGGTTATTTTAACCCTTTTTGTTTCTCTCCCCAGACAAAAAAATGAACATGGGTAGCTTTTTAAAAAACCTTTTTAAAATTTTTTTTTGGTAACAATTTTTTTTCTCTCGCTCTCAAGGGGCCCCCAAAACAAAATTGAACATGGGTAGCTTTACCCCCAAGTATTGATGTTCTCTCTCTCAGACAAACAAATGAACAGGGGTAGTTTCTTACTCCTCAAGTAATGGGGTTCTCTCTCTCAGGAAAAACCCGCTAAACATGGGTAGCTCTTACCCCTAAAGGGAAAAGACTGTTCCTTTTCTCAGCCCAAAAACGGGCTGAACATGGGTTACTAAGTATTACCCCCTCAAGAAACGACTTTTCCCCTCTCAAAGGGAAAAAACGGGCTAAAACATGGGTGTTTCTTACCCCTCGGAAAACGCTTTTCTCTAAGACATCAGGAAATTTGGGTAGCTCAAAACCTAAAGTAACAAAGGTTCCTCTTCAGACAAAAACTGAACATGGGTCACTAAGTTTCTTACACCTAAAGGGTATTGGCCTGTTCTCTCTTCAGTTTAAAACAACGAACATTGGTATCCCCTACACCTAAAAAAGTATTGGCTGTTCTTTCCGACATACCCCAGAAGGGGGAAGCTCTTAGGTTTTGGGATGTTCCTCTCTAAGAAAAAAGGGCTGAACATGGGTTTAAGTTTTTTTACACCTTAAGTTTTTGGGTTTTCTCTTTCAGACTTACAGCAGAAAACTAAAAGCTTTAAAAACTAAACAATAGGGACGGTTTTCCCTCAGACATCTGTAAAAACCAGTAATTTTTCAAACCTCAAGTGTCACCCTTATTTGCAGAACCAGAGCGGGAAAAAACGGGGCCCTCCTACTTTCCTTCTTTATTTCACAAAAAATTTTGTAAATAAGGTTTGCCCCAATTTAAGGTTTCTTTACTCCAGCAAAAACCCAATTACTGTACCTAAAATTTTGGGTACAGTGGTAAAATCAAAATTTTTTAAATAGGAAAAAGTGTGTGTAAGGCACAGGGGGGTGCCCCACACTGGTTATTTGTCACAAAATTTAAGGGGGTATTTTAAAATTTTAAAAGTTTGGGAGTCTTATAGCCTCAAAAAAAAAATTATGAAAAGGTTTTATTTAAATTTTATACCATATAATTTTGAGGGTATGAGCATGACAAAAATCCACTTTCTGGCTATTTTTAAGGGGGGGAAAAACTCTGAAAAAAACGCTAAAATTCTCAAGAAGAATTTCCAAATGGGGCAAGGGCACTTTTGATTAAAAACTCAAACTTGGTTTCTTGAATTTACATTAAAAATTTTTTTTCTCGTGAGGGACCCTTTAATTTGGGAAAAAAGGCATTTTTTTTCTTTTTTTTTTTCTTTTTTTTTTTTTTTTTTGGATTTAAAAATCGCAAACCCACATGATAGGTATATGGCGACTTTTCCCGCTTTTTTGGGGGGGAAGACCCGGTGCCCCCCATGCCCTTTTTATCATGATCGGGAAACTGGGTTTGAACCCCTCCCATTCCCTAACCAGCTGGTTTGGGTTCCCCACTTTAAGGGAAATTTAACGCCCCGGTGAGGCTGGGAAACCCCCATCGATTTGGGGGGAAATTTTATTTGAAGTCAGCGACCCCGGCCACAGAGGTTCCCCTTTTTTACTATTTCAGGGGTCATAATCCGGAAAAGGGGGCAGGCCCCCATGGAAAAAAAAAGAAGGTGCCAAGTTCATATCTTGGGTAAAGGGCTCATGCCCAAAGGTTTTTTAATTTTATCAATACTTTTTGGGGTGGCACTCCCAAATTCGGACTGACGCACGGAACACGGGGGGATGGGGGAAAGGGCAAAAGCAAAATTTTTATGCCCCCCCCACTCTTTGGGGGGGCAAAAACTAGTCTTAAATTTTTTAATCTGTTATCTCCCGAAATTTTAGCAAAAAAAAATTCCCTTTTAACCTTTATTAATTTGCAAAAAATTTTTTCAAAATAGGATTGGCAATTAAAAAGACAGGGTTTCTTAATTTTATGAGAAAAGAGTGGTTTTATCTGTTTTTACCCTTTTTTTCATGTTTTTGACATGTATTACTTTGTTTTCTTTTGGGTTTTTAATGACAGAAGTTGTTTATAAAAAAAATGAAATTTTGGGGCTGTCCCGTTTTGTCTTTAAAAGGGGTTATGTTCATTGACTATTTTAAATTTCTGTAATAGAACAAGCCTATCCGTCACATCAAATAAGATGAAAAAACCTTAGAAACAAAGGGAATTTAATTTTTTTACGGTTTAAATTTAAGGGGGGGGTTTTTGTACTTTTCAAAATTATTTGAAAAATTAAACTATTATGCGGGCAAAGGCAATAACAGCGTTTCCCGTATTAAAAAAGCCTCGGGGATTTTAAAAGTCAATTTTTTTCCTCTTTTTTTTCTTTTTTTAAATTTCCTTTTGATGTAGAAAATAAACAAATTTGTTTCTGTTGGGAAACGAAAAACTTATTTCCTTCAATAAAAAAAAAATTTTAAAAGTAATCAAAAAAGGAATTTTCAAAAAAATCAGCCAAATTCATCCAACATTGATTTTTGTTTTTTACTTAAGGGGAATACTGTATTTTGGTGTATTTTTTTTCTCCCCCGGGGCAATCTCATGGGGGCAAAGAACTTGATTTTTGGGGACCCCCAAAAAGTTATAAAATTTTTTGCATTGCCCCTTTATAGGTTTTTTTAAATGCTGAATTATGACTAACACTATGAAAGGCCCTTTTATCAAAGAACCTTTTAAATGTGTTCCTTTTTTTCAATTAAAAATATTGGGTATTTTTTAAAGGGCCCCAATTTTTGGGGCTCGTTTTTCTTTTCCTGAAATTCCCTTTTTTTTAGTCAGGGTTTTTTTTTCTTTTCCCCGACTGCACCCGGGTTTAAATTCATGTAGGTTTTAAATTTAAGTCTGTTGGGGGTTTTTTTTTTTTTAATTTGGGAAGCCCTTGCAGGAAAAAAATCTATGATTTAAAGATTTTTAAAACTTGAAGCTCGGAAGAGGAGTTGAGTTACCGAAATTATTACACACAAGTTTTTACCCTTGGGGGTTTATATCTCAGTTTGGGAAAAGTTACGCATCGGGACCAAAATTTAGGACAATTTGAAAAAAAAAGAAAAGGGGAAACGGGCTAAAATTTAGTTTCCTAAACCCCAAGGTGATGATGTTTTTAAAATCTTTTTTACGGCTATGATAATTTTTTTTTACCTTTTAAGGGAAAAATTTCCTTTTAATTGGGATCCTTGCACAATACCTATATTTTTTTTTTCTACCTTTTAAAATTTTTCAATTGAGGGAAAAGTATCTTTTTAAAATCAGAACCCCCGTTTGGGAAAAAAAAATGGTTTTATGGGCCTACTCAAAGGGGAAAGTTTACAAACCCTTTTTTTTTCTACAACATTTGCTCTCTCTTTTAAAAAAAACCGCATTTTGGGGAAATAACATTTGGCAAAATTAAACCCCAAATTTAAAATTTGGGCTGGGCCTAGTCCTTTATTTCATTTAAAAACTTATTTCGCTTTTGAAAAAACCTTTTCCCTTTTTATTGCCCAAAATTCCTTCCGGGAAGTTAAAAAAAGTTTTTTTGTTTTTGTTTTTAGCGGGTTTCCAAAACGATTTTTTGCGGGGGGTTTTTGGGCCCCGGGAAATTTTTCTGGAATTTGGGGTTGCTGCCAAAACCTTTTTGACTGCCGCTAAAAATTACTGAAAAAATAGCTTTTGGTTTTTCTTCAGTCTTTTCCGCACCAAATTCTCCCTTTTATCCCTAGAAAATTTGTAAAATTAAAAATTTTTAAAAACATTTTTAACTCAACTTTTGACCAAAAATTTTTCCCCAAAGAAGATTTACTTTTGTTAAAAATGCCCCGAAAATTTTTAATTTTTTTAATTTTCCCCATGAAACCCTTTTTTGTTAACACCCCTCCCCTTTTCTCCCAAACCATCCAAAAAGGGCTTGGGTTTTTAAATTGATAGTTTGAAAATTTTTTCCGGGGATTTTTAAATACAAAAAAATCTAATTTAAATTTCGGGGAATTTTTATTTTTAGAAAGGTTTTTTTACCTTTTTACCGTTCAATTTTACAGTTTTTTTAAAAACAGAAAGTAAAAAAAGTCTATATTTTCCAGTATAAAAAAAGCCCGCTGTCTTTCAAAGCTTTTTATTTAAAAAGGGAAAACCTTGGGTTTGGGTGGGTAACCAAAAAATAAAACTTTAAATTTTACAACTAAGGGGCTATAATGTTTTTACCCAACCTTTTTTTTCCTGTACTGCCCCCCTGTTTTTTTAACTTAAATGATTTTTAAAATTTTATCCCAAAACAACAAAATACAGTTTAAAAGGGGTGGACCCAAAAACCCTGTTTTAAATATTTGGAAAAAAAAAAATTTAAATTTGGGGATGTTCAGGGCCATTGCATTCTTAAGCTTTTTATAACTCTAACGCTTTTTATTTAAACAATTTTTTAAGTGAGAAAATTGGGAAAAATGTACGTGATTTAAAAGATCTCCCCAATGAATAAATTTTTTATAATTTGTTATAAATAAAACTACCTTCAAACCCGAATAAACAAAATGAGGGAAAAGTAGGACAATTGTATCCAATTTAAAGCCCCAAAAAGGAGATTAAAATGCCCCTGTTGGTTTTTTTAAGGAATTAAAGCTAAGGGTATTTTACTGTTTAAATTTACTGAGAAACTACATTTTTTGTATCTGGCATCCTTTTTCTTTGTTGAGGGAAGGGGAAGAAAATTAAACCTTTTCCCTTTTTAAGTTCTGAAAAATTTTGGGGAAAAAAAACCCCTTTGAAAGGTTTAAGGAAACCCCCTAGGCTGTATCTAATGTAAAATTGGGCAAAAAGAATGTCCCTTTTTTTTTTTATAAAATTTTTTTCTCAAGTCGTAAGCTCAAAATAAAAAAATTTTTAAAAACATAGGGAATAGGAGGGCAAAAGAGAGGGGGAAATTGTTTTTTGGGTTTTTGGGTTTTTAAAGCCGTTTTTTTTTTTTTTTTCCCAAAATTTTTTTAAAATTTTTTTTAACGGCAGGCAATTTAAACCCCCGACCAGTTTTTCTGGATTCTGTACCAGTAGAAAAAAGTTCCCTTTCAAGTAAAAATTGCTTTTCCCGCCCTTTAATTAAAAGGGTGGGGGGGACCGGGGGGGGGGGGGGAGCGGAAATGGGGGGGGAAAAAGGGGGTGAAGGGGGGGGAGAGTTTAATTTTTTTTATTAATATGATGGAGGGGGTTTTTTGTTCAAAATTTTTACGTTATGGGGTGGTTGTAAACCGGTCAACCATCTAAGGGTTTTCCCTCGGTTTTGCCAATTGAAACCAAGGGTTTGGTTTTGAACCCAAATTTTTGGCCAAAAAAATTCTTTTTTTATACTCCTATCAACATGTTATTGCTTATGACATAAATACAGGACAACCTGCAAGTAATTCAATATTTGATAGCAACCCTGAGATTTGTTTATTTTCCCAAAGCAGTAAGTTTTTTTTTTCAGTAAAATACAGGGCTCTGAAAGTTTTTGACAAGTTAAATTTCAAAAAATGGGCTTTTTTTTTATATGTTACCTTTAAAATTTCTTTAGGTATTTACCCCCTTTTAAAAAGGGAGGGTTTTATTCAACATTAAAATTTAAACTTGCAAATTTGTGATTATTAAATAAAATTTAATTTTATTGGGCTTTTGTTGTTTTTGATAAACTACTGAAATTGGCGATCAACTGTCACCAAAAAGGGTCTGTTGGAATTCGGCAGCATACCCCGGGTTAAAAAAGTTTCCGGTTTTACAAATTTCCCTCAAAAAATTTTTTTAAATAAGGGGTTGGGCTTTTTTTAATTTTTCCCAAAATTTCCGGCTTTCGCAATTTTTTTTACAAAAATTTCGGGGCCAAAGGTATAAGTAAAATTGGGTTTGTTTTTTTGGTTTTTTTTTTTACCCCGTAAAAACTTTTTTTTTAGTAATCGGGGAATTTCCCGCCGGGGGGTGTGGGGGTTTGGACAAAATCCAAGCCCCGTTTTTTTAAGAAATAAGGGTAAATTTAAATTTTTTTATTTTCCTTTTTTTCATTGGATTTTTAAAATTTTAAGTGGGGAAAATTACCAAAAACAGTTTTAAAAAGGGGATTTCATTTTCTTTAAAAAATTTTATTTTATATATAATTTTAAAAGAAAAAAAATTGGGGAAATTTTTAATTTTAAAATAAAATTTTTAAAAGGGTTTTTTAATTTTTACTTTTAAAAAAAATAATGGAAACATTAGAATTTTTTTTAAAATTAAAATCAAAAAAAAGAATTTATTTTATTGAGTTATAAAAAAAAATTAAAAAATTTTAAAAAAACCTTTAAAAAAATTTATTTTTTAAATAAAAAATAAAAATTTTCACTGTTTTTTTTTCAATTTTATTGTGGAGAAATTTTTTCCTAACCCAATTTTTTTTAATATAAAATATTTTAAAAATTTTTCCAATAAATTTTTTTTTTTTTAAAAAAAAAAATTTCTTTTCCAATTAAAAAATATTTTTGTATAAAAAAAATATTAAATTTTCTTAAAAATTTTAAATTTTTTAAAATTTTGTTTGTAAAATTTTTTTTTATTCATTAAAATTTTTAAAAAATTTAAAAAAAATTTTAATTTTTTATTTTAAAAATTTTTAAAGTTTTTTGTTTTCTGTCACAAAAAAATTTTTTTTTTTTTTTTTTTTTTTTTTTTTTAAATTTTTGGGGGTTACATTTTGAAAAAGCCTGGAGTTTTAATTTCGCCCCCCAAAACCCCCAAAAAATTTCCCAAAAAAATTTTCCCCGTTTCCCCCTTTCAAGAAGGGAAGCAAAAAGAAAAAAACCCCCAAAAAAAACATTGGGAAATTTTTAAAACTTTTTGGTTTCCCATTTTGGGGTTTTGGGAAAAGGCATTTTTAAATTACCATAATTTAAAAAAGGGAGGGGGGTTTCCAAAATTTTAAAAAAAAAGAGGATTTTACATGATTTATTATATTAAAAAGGAAAAAAAATTCATTTTTTACCTTTAATCAAATTTTTTTTTTGTGTAAGTCAAAATGCAAGGATTTTAAACATATTTAAAACCGAAAAGGGGGTGGGGGGTTTAATTAAACTTTAAAATTTTTGTTAAATTTCGAATTGTTTTGGGAAAATTCAGCCCCCCGGGTTTTTAAAATTTTTTCTTTTTTTGTCTACACAAAATTTGGGGAAAAGTTCCGGTTTTTTAAATAAAAAAAACCCTTGGGGTGTTTGTTTTTAAACTATTGATCAAAAAGAAAGGTTTTTCCCCCCCCAAACCCAAAAAAACCGGGGAAAGGGGAAAAAACTACCCTTTTTAAAATTTTAAAATTTTCTAATTTAAAATTTTTCAAGGGATTGGGGGAAGATTTGTTTTACTTAAAAAAAAACTTTGGGGGAACCAAACATTGTTAAAAAATATTTTTTACTTTAAAAAAATTGTTTTAAAGGGGTGAAATTTCCGGGTTTACCGGGGCCAATAGGGAAAAATTTTTATGTTTCAATTTTTTCAGGCGGGACGGGGGGGAATTGGGGCTTGTTTGGGGGGGGTGTTTTTTGGCCCCGGGGGTTTTTTGAATTTCGGGGGAAAAGGGGGGGTTTAAAAGGGCAGGGAAAATTTTGGGGGGCAATTAATTTAAAGGGCCAATTTTTTTTTTTTTGAATGAAATTCTTATTTAAAGAATTAACCCCGGGTTTTTTTAATTATTTAAATGATTGGGTTAGGGTTTTTTTTATTTTCCAAAAAACCGAGGGTCAAAAAATTAAACCCCCGCCCATAGAAATTTTTTGGCCCCAATTTAAAAAAAATCCAAAAAATTGAAAAAAAATTTTGCTGAAAAAATACATTGTTTTTTAAAAACTTATTTTTTGGGAAAAATTTTTATTTTTTGTTAAATTGGGGAATTTTTGGAAAAAGATTTAAAAAATCCCCCCAGCTTTTTTTTTTTTTTTTTGGGTTTTTTAAAAAAAAAATTTTTTTTTAGAAAAAAAAAAAAAAAAAAACTCCCCTTTTTCCCCCCTTTTACCAAAATGGTTTGGGGCTTTTTTCCAAAAACTTTTCCTTTTCGGGAATTTTGGGGAAAATTTTGGCCCAAAAAAAGGGGGAACCTTTTTTCCCCGGGAAATTTTTAAAAAACAAAAAAACAAACCCCCTTTAAAAAAAAAATATGCCCCCCCATCCCCAAAAAAACAAAAATTTAAACCCCCCCTTTTTAAAACGGATTATTTTAAAGACCAAATTTTTTTCCCCGCTTTTTTTAATTTTTCCAACTTTTACTTTTTTCTGTTTGATTAAATTTGAAGAACGTGATGCAAAAAATAACATTTCATATTGTTAAAACTATATTTTTTCAGGTTGCTTGGGTTTCCCCGAAGTGGGCCCTTTGGAAACAAAAATCAAACAACACCAAATCATAGAAAAAAAAGTTGTTTGACATGAAAATTGAACAGCATGTAAAACATGTATATTACTTTAGGAAACAAGTGTCAGTATAGTGATATAAGCATTGAATTCTGAAAAACGACTGCCTAAAGGAGCTCCACTTCCAGACAGTTAAACGCCTTTAAAAACTCACCATTTTCAAAGAACAGTTACACATGTTCGTTTTGATGCATTTACAAATTAGCGGTTGGGGAGGGGGTGAATTTCGCATAACAAGGTTGGAACACAGTTTTCAGCAATTGTTTGTCTTATTTCTTTACAAATGGTATTCATTTCAAAGGAAAGACAACTTTTTCGATTTTTTAAGTAAAATGGCATTCATTTTCGAAGGGAGAAAAACTTTTTCCGGGTTATTTTAAGTAATCGTCGAGAAAAAGTTGTCTCCCTTTGAAATGAATGCCATTTGTAATGAAATAAAGATAACAATTGCTGATAACTAGGTTCCACCTTGTTATGTAAAAATTTCACCACTCGCTTTGCTATTGAAAATGCATAAAAACGAACATGTGTAACAGTTCTTTGAAAATGGTGAGTTTTTAAAGGAGTTTGACTGTCGGAAGTGGGGCCCCTATAGGCAGTCATTTTCTGGAATTCAAAGTTTATATCGTATACTGACAACTTGTTTCGTAAAGTAATATAATGGTTTACATGCTGTTCAATTTTCATGTCAAACAACTCTTTCTTTCTATGATTCGGTGTTGTTTGATTTTTGTTTCTCAAGGCCTACTTCGAACCTTAAATGTTTAATTACTTATTTTCCATAAACGTATTTGTTAAATGGTTTGTGGTTTATGATCTTCACTAGTTTGTTCAGTAGCTTATGATTGGGAACAAACTTCTATTCCAACAGTGAAGGTCATGAACTTTTAGGCTGACAAAGAGCATGAACTGCATGGAGAGAAAACATGAATGAATAGAAACATCAGGTGAAATAATATCAGACATAAATGTTACATGTAAGGTTACATGCACTCACTGTATTGTA
Source organism: Mercenaria mercenaria (assembly GCF_021730395.1). Classification (NCBI taxonomy): domain Eukaryota; kingdom Metazoa; phylum Mollusca; class Bivalvia; order Venerida; family Veneridae; genus Mercenaria; species Mercenaria mercenaria. The sequence continues at coordinate 71,078,860 of NC_069362.1, forward strand.
CAAATTAAATGAGGCAGATGCCAGATCTTAATCATCAAGGTGAAATTTTGGAGTAAATTGTACATTTGTCATACAGAGATTTCAAACAAAAAATTTAAATAAAATTCCTGAGGCAAAACAATATTTAAAAAAATTTGCAGGGGGAAATAAAAAAAAAGGGTATTTACTTCAACAATTCAAAATTTAAGGGTTTTAAGAAGAAACATTGTATACATTTCCCCAAAAAATGCTACTGCTGTTTTTTTCCCTTTGGCACTTTAATCGTTTTTCAAAAAAAAAACATTCCAAACCCTTTAAAAAAACTTTTTTTTTTTCTAATGAAAAATTCATCTGACCCTTCAATGCTTGGCAAAAAGATGTGGTCCATAGGACCAGAGACCCCCCAATTTTCCTGTAAACTGTATTAGGGTTTTCAAGACTCTAGGAAAATACTTTTAAATAAAATTTAAAATGAAAACAAAAATTTTTTTAAGCATTTTTCTGTATTTTTAAACTTAGTCGAAGCTTAACTTATTTGGACTGATTTTGGGAAAACCCGAACAGAACACCACTGCCCGCTTCCCTGCTATAAAAACAATCCCCTAAGGTTTTTTGACCCCAAATGAAATACTTTTGGGGAAAAATTTTTCAAAAACTTTTATGCCCCTTAAATTTTACATTTTTTGATAACCCAAAGGGGCCCAAAACTCTGATCTTGCAGACTGGAATCCAAAAAAAAAACTCAGGTCAAAACTTCCAGCACTTTTTGTGTATTTTTTCCTTTGTCAAGGAACATAACTCTGGTCTTGGTCTGACTGAGAGAAATCCCAAACAGAGCACTAAAATCACCTTAAATCATTGATATTGGCCATTGATCTGTTTCTTGCACAGAACCAGTATATGATGTGCCAACTGATTTGAACATTCATCCATGCATTTAAGTTGCATGCTTTTCATCAAAAATGACCTTTGAAAGCATGACCTTGATCTTTCAATTTGCCTCTAAAAATAAGTTTTGTTATGATGTCAGATGTCAAATAACAAAATTAAAATTTCAAGTCCACCTCCTGTGGATTGTGAAGGGGAAATTTCAGCAAAAAAAATGGGTATTATCGGGCGGGGTAAAAACTTGGTTTTTTTTAAAGTAGATTATTTTATAACAAGTTTAAAAATTTTTTGATGGAAAAGTTTCCCAGTGATCACAATCCCAAAAACCAAGACAAAAAATTTAATAAACACCCCCACAAAAATTTTCCCAGAAAATCATGCTATTTTCTTTTCAACCATTTTGTAAAAAAAGCCAGGAAAAAAAGTAAAACCTTTTAATAAAAGGGAATTTTAGTTTTGAAAAAAACCCCAACCATGAAATGACACTAAACTTTTAAAAAATCCCAAAAAATTCAATATTATCTCTATTAAAAATCTTTAAAATTTTAAAAAACCGATAAGGGTATGAAATTGTTTTTTGGAAAGTCATTGGTATTTCTAGCCAAAAAAAAAACACAAAGAAAATACGCCCTTTTCCAGCTTTGAACGTTTTTTAATTAAAATATTTAAAATAGAAAGCTTTTCCCAATTAGAGAATATGATATTCAAAAAATTTCTTAATTCTTTTGCATTATAAATTTTGGCCCAAATTTTTTCAAGAGGTTAAAAAATTTTAAAATTGGGGCAAAAGAAAAAAACCTTCAAACAGTCCCTCTTTTAAAAATTTACAAAAAATTTTTAATGGCTTAAAAAATTGAAAGGGTTTTGGGGAAAAAAAAAAACATCTGAAAAAAAACAAGACTGCCCCGAAGGGCCAGCCCAAGCTCGACTTTTAAAAATTATTGCACAGAAGCGGGAAATCATTACCCAAAAATTTTAAAATATAAAAAGGTTTTAATTTGAATGGGGACATTTATTTGCCCAAAAATTTACATACAGAGTTATGGGACTTGATTTATCAACTATTTTTTAAAACCCCCAAAGAAACATGTTAAGTTTCAATTCAATACTGCATTTTTTTGGGGGGGAATAGAAAACTTGCATGCTAAATTTTAAACCCCAAAAATTTTCAAAGCCCAAAAAGGGGGGGGCAAAATTTTGCTAAAAAAACATTTTAAAGGGATTTAAAGGAACTTAAACCCCCCAGTGATGTTGGTTTAATTGACCTAGAAAAAGAAAAAAAATAATTTTAAAAAAGTTTTAAAATTTTTTTTGGTAAAAGTGTATTACTTGCCGAAAAACTTTAACCGGTTTTTTCAAGTCCAAAAAGGGGGGCAAAATTTTGCCCAAAATACATTTTCGAGTTATGGGACGTGGTGCTACCCAACTATTTTTTAAAACCCCCGAGACACTTTTGAAGTTTCAATTTAATATCTGTAGTATTTTTGGAGATTTTAATTGGGCATGAAAAATTTTAAACCCCCAGAATTTTCTAAGTCCAAAAGGGGTAAAATTTGCCCAAAATACGTTTCCGAGCTAGGGGACTTGCCCCCGGGAGGTAGGAAAATTGACCAAAAAAAGAAAAAAAAAGTTTAAAATTCTTATGACTTTTAGAAAAAGTGTTTGTACTTGAATGAAAAAATTTTAAACCCAAATTTTTTCAAAGTTCCAAAAGGGGCAAAATTTTTGGGCCAAAATACATGTCAGAGTTAGGGGGCCCTTGACCCATGGGGAAGGTAATTGATCTGGGAAAAAGAAAAAATTTAAGTTTCAAATCTATACCCTTTTTTTTAATATTTTAAATGAACTTGAACCAAAACTTTAACCAATTTTTTTCAAATTTCCAAAAGGGGGCTTAATTTGGCCAAAATGAAGGCCGATTTAAAGGGGGATTTGGGTCCCTATCATTATTTTTTAAAACCCCGAAAAACACATGTAAAATTTCCCAACCCAATATTTTGCTTTAAATTTTTGGGGAGATGGGTAACTTGCATGTAAAACTTTAACCCAAAAATTTTTTCAAAAATCCAAAAGGGGGTAATTTGCAAAAAATAAAATTCAGAGTTATGGGACTTGACCCAGAGGGGTTTTGGTAATTGACCTAAAAAAGAATAAAAAAGTTTCAAAGCAAACCCTTTAAAATGAAAATGTTTTTATTTTCCCTGAAAAAAATTTAAACCCAAATTTTTGTAAAGGGGCCGCCCCGGACCCCAGGGTGATTTAGAAAAAGCTAGTTATTCTTCAAAATAGTGGTCAAAAAACCCAAACTAGATGATAGGGGAAAAAGGGTACTGTTTTAAAAAAAACCTGTGGTATCTTCTTTTTTAAATATTTTTAACCATACATAGGCAAAATTTTTAATAGGGATCCTTTCCCCTTTCCCCCCTTACAAAGATTATTACCCTTTTTTAAATGCCTTGAAAAATATTTGAAAACTTGTAAATGTGAAATTTTAGAGGCCCGCAGGGGAAGACGGGCTTCCCCCAAATGTGCAGCCTCATGAAATAAAGTCATTTTTCTTAAATTTTTATTATTTTTTTTTTAAAACTGTCGGGGTCATTCATTTACATGGTTTTTAAAAACAAAAATTCTAAAATTATTGTATGCTCATTTTTAAATCTTATACTGTATTACAAGAATTTAATACAAAACATGACCCAAGGGGATAGGGCACAGGAGAAAAGAAAAATTCCTTTTCCCTTTTTCCCTTGTAAACCCTTTGGGGCCAAAGGGCCCTTTTTTCTTTACCACGGGAAACCAAGAGGGGGACCATTTTTTATGAAAGTTCCCCTTTTTTAAATACAAACTCTCTGCTACAACATGCATTATTTATAGCAATGCAATAATAAAAACAGCTAAAGCTTAAATGCCCTTAAAATTTTTTGGTCCTTTTTTGTTTGCAAAATTTTTTTTATTTCAAAATAATTTTTTCATTCTTTCAATTCATTCCATAATGCCATTTCATGGAAAAGAAAGGGTTTGGAAAATTATATTTCCCCTCTGTTTTCGGAAAATAATGAAAAAGACCCTCTTTGTTTTTTGTTAAACAAAGTAATTTTTTTTCTAAATAAAGAGCCAGCCATGAGAAAACCAACATTGTGGGTTTTTACCAGAAAGGGGCCAGACCCGCCTGCGCCCTTTTCCCCGCAGTTTTTGGTCAGGTCCATGCTGGGTTTGCTTTTTAAAGCCCATTGGGAATTTAAGAAAACCCGTTAGCGCCGCAATGGAGCTGACCCGCCTGGAAAGGCAGGCTGGTTGGAAACCCCTACTGGGCGCAAACCCACTATGTTGGTTTTCCCCATGGCACGGCTTTATATGTAATTTTTGCACTTGAAAAATACCCCCCCGATTCTTCTAAACATACTTTTTGGCCTCAAAAAAAGGTAAAAAAACCCAAATTGGGAAAATTTAAAACAGATTGAACCCAATTTAATTTTTCATTGAATATCTTAACTGTTTGTGGGGATTTTTGTATGAGTTTATACATGATAAATTTGTGCTGGGAAAATTTAACCCCGCCATTAAATCAATCTAGTATTTAAGTGATTTTTCAGTCTTTTGGGCCTCAAAACACCCCTTTTAATTGTAAGGGCCCGAAAAAAAATAATTGCTGAATTGCGCCCTTTTATTAACAAATTTTTGTAAAGTTATACAAGGTATAACTGACTGCACCCCCCATTTTAGGGAAAAAAAAAGGCCCTTTAAAACAAGGTTTCAGAAATTTTTCGCTGAAGCAATCTAAATCTAAATAACAAAAGATTTTAATTTCAAATTAAAAATTGGGGTAAAAAATTTTTCGAAACGGGTTTGACATTGTTTCTTAAAGAAAAAATCTAAAACCCCGGAATTTCTAAAGAAGCACCCCAGAGATAATTTTTATTTCCAAAAAAATGCTACGAAAATAGGATTTTTAACTATTTTTTTGGGGGTGAATTCGTTATTATTAGGGCTTATTTTGTATTAACTATTAACAGTAATTTTTTGGTTTTTATTTCCCCTAAAAAGAAAATTATTTTCATAGGATATTTTTTATTTTTTAAATAAGTAAAAAAATGCTTTTTAAAATTTTTTTGGGAAAAAAGGTTTTTAGAATATTTTTTCAAGAATTTAACCCTTTTTTACCTAGTAATTTTTAGTTATCAAAATCAGGGGAAACCCCCGATAAAAAATTTTCCCAATTTAAAATTTTAGTAAAAAATTGCGGCCCCCTCAAATTTAAAATGAAATTCCCCCCAAAAGAAAAACAAGTTGCCCGCAAAGGGAAAAGAACCGGTTACATTGGTACCAAGGAGCACTGGTACCCCAGAATAGTGTGTGTACTCAGATTCATTTTAATCATTTAACTTTTCTGTAAAGCCACCTTTGGACATTATTTGCAGGGACCTTAAAGGAACCACCCACCAAAATTTCAAAGGGGAAAGAATTCCAAATTTAAGTGATTCAAAGTGAAAAACCTTTTAAACCCCTCTACCACAGATGCCTCAGGCAGCCTTCTGTCTTACATAGTCTGCTCAAGTTAAGCTGTTCAAGACAGTGTAAAGTGGACAAAAAAATCTTTGGGACATACTAATTTATACCAAATATAAAAGGAATAGTACATCAAATCTCTGTTTCGTTGAATAAAAGCATCAAACCCCAATCCAAAAATGGGACAAAATTTGGGCAAAACCTCAACATTTTATTAAATTTAAAGTACCAAAATTTCAAAAGAAAAAACCCCCCCTATCATTGAATGATTTTAAAAAAAACTAAAAGGGAAAACATTAAATTGGTTTTTTTAAGGACTGAGGGAAAAGGGAAAATTTTTGTTTGGGGGAAAAAAAATACCAAAAATGTTAGATGTAAAATTAAGGAAAAAAATTTGGTTAACCCCCCGGAAATTTCCTGTTTTTTCTTAAAAATTTTCTGTTATTTCAATAAAATGATGATCTGTCCTGCCTCTCTCAGTATTATTTCCAGCACACACAGGCAGCACTTATCTCCAGCATGCCGATCTGACCCCTTTAAAAACCCGGGTTTTAATTGAACCCCCAAAGGGCTTGAAACCCCTGGCGGTTTAAAGGGCAGAAGATTTGAAGGGCCCCCCCAACCCTTAATTTTTTGTCTAAAGGAAGTTAAAATTTAAATATTCTTTTACATGCCACCGACACAATTAACACTTTTTTTACTATTAAAACAGCTGGGTCTAACAAAACCCTACATAAAATCACAATTTTCCTTTGAAAACAATTTATTTAAAAACCCCAAAAATATGATATACCCGATAAAAATCACTTGGTTTTTCCCCGTTTTTTTTTCATTTATCCCCTTTCCCTATTCAGAACTAGCAGGCAAACAAGTGTCTGCAAAGAAAAATAAAATTGAAATTCTCCCCTTTGGGAAACAAAAAAAAAAAATTTATAAAGCAAAACAAAAATTAATTTTTTACAAACTTTAGGAAGAGTTTCATCACTTTTTTGCCAAACAGATTTAAAAATGTGGTTTAAAGAGTTAAAATTTGGGAAAAAAAAGTTGGGTTGTTTTAGGCTGAAGATGAAACGAGAAACAAAGGGATTATTCTTGGCCTATATGTATAAATTTGTTATTACATACTCCCACCAGTCTTAGCCAAAAAAAAAATCATTTTTGGGGGGGTTTAAAAAAAAAAAACAAATTAAATCAATATGAAAATCCCGTAAAAGATTCAAAAATCTTGAACACCCTGCTGTAAAAACCCGGACACAGCTATCTCAAGTGTGTACGTTTTTTTAACCCGCTTTATCATGCCAGTTTATAAAGGGTAATGTGATAAACCAAAAGAGGTTTGGAGTCCAGTTTTTAAAGTCCTTCATACTACCCGTCAATCCCCAAAACAAGATAAAAAATATAAAAAAGAAACCAAATTTTTTACAATTTAAAAAAAATATAAATAAAATCCCCGGCCAAATATGTTCGGAAAATGTCTGACAAAAAATCAACAACAGCTATCATAGGGGGAGACAACTTGTTCTGGGCTATTTTAATGTGGAAAAAGGAAAAAATTTGAAACTTATACACTTCCCTGGTGATCAATTTTTAAGAAGGGTTTTATTTCAAAAAAAACCTTTTTAAATAATAGAAGAAAAAAAGCTTTCCCTAAACTAAAGTCCAAAAGTGGGGTGAAAAAAGACAAAAGGACATCTAGGGGCAAAAACTTGGCAAATTTTAATTTCCCCCCCCCACCCCCATCTAAAAATTTGGGGGGTAAAAAAAAATTCATGTAAATAACACTTTATGGCACTTTTTCACAATGGTTTTGAAAACTAACATAAAGGGAATTTTGTGCTAAACACCCGGGAAAAAAAAAAGGGGGAGGAACATCAAAACTTTTAAACCCAAAAATTTTAAGGAAAAATTTGGGGAACTATAAAAAGAAAAAGGGTTTGAGTTCTTGAGTTATGGCTCTTGAGTCACTAATGTGGGATGATGTAAACAGTGTTTTGAAATTTTAAAAAAAAGCCTTTTTGTAAAAAAGAGGGGGGCCCTAAAGGGCCCCATATCGCTACCTGTTAAACATTTCACTTAAAAAAAAGAAGGTCAAAAAATTTAAATCAAGATCCCAAACAAAAGAATTAAACAAAATGTAGTTGAAAATTTTTTAAAAGTTATTCAAATAAAAAAATTTTTTTTCCAAAAACAGGCCCTTTGTTTCATACAAGGTTTTCTGAAAACCTTAAAGGGAAAATTTACCCCCCTCCCAGGCGGCCCTTTTTCAAAAGAATCAAAATTATTTGAAAGAGTTTTGGGATAAAAGGGTACCCAAGAAATATTTGTTAAAATTATTTTGAAACGGAAACCCCAGTTTCTGACAAAAAGATTTTCAAAGTTCTATAAAGGCATATAGGGAAAATAAGCAAAACCCCTTGGGGGCCATGTTTTTGCTGAATCAAAATTATTTGAAGAAATATAGTAGAGGATCACCCAAGGAACACTGGTCTTGTGTAAAATTGTTTTGAAATCAGTTTTCTATATAGCCATAAGTCCAAAGGACAGGAACAACAAAGGGAAGAAATTTAACCAAAAAGAAGAAAATTCTTACAAGGTACAGATATATCAAAATACACCTAAAACTTGGAGGTACCATCCATGTTGTACCACAGAAAGTGGTCTCAGCCAATAATAAACAAGAGTGCCAGAATGTCACAATATATATGCCCGTCACAGCAAATTTCTTTACTGTAGCACCTGTATTTGCAAATGGAATTTTAATTTTGTGGTTGTTTAGTAATCATTGTAAGTCATTTGTTTTTCTAAGTCCACAAAAAAACTCCTTACCAGGTAGAGATATCTTAAAATACACCTAAAATTTGAAAGTAACATCTATGTTGTACCACAGAAAAGTGGTCTTGTTTTTTACCTACGGTCAATTATAAAAAAGTTACAATATAAGTTATTTATAGTAACAACTAAGGGAAGATAATCTAAAAAAAAAAAAAAAAAAAAAAAAAAAAAAAAAAAATCCAAAAAAAAATTATAAGTCCACACAAAAATCTTTACCAGGTAGAGATTGGTCAAAATACACCTCATAATTCGATGTAGCATGCATGTTGTACTACAGAAAAGTGGTATCGATTTTTCCCTACGACTAGTAATGAAAAAGTTACAATATAAGCTATTTATAGTAACAACAAAGGGAAGTAATTCTAAAGAAGGGAACTGCGCACGACACTTCGTCTCATGATGGTGTATAATTGTGCCAAGTTACATCAAAATCCCTTCATGCATGAAGAAGAAATGCTTCGGACAAAGTCATTCTTGTATCTGACCTTTGTCCTCTAAGTGTGACCTTAACTTTTGACCTAGGGACATGGTTCTTGCGCATGACACTCCGCCTCGTGGTGGTGAACATTTGTGCAAAGTGACATCAAAATCCCTCTATGCATGAAGAAGAAATGCTCCGGACAAGGTTTTCATTCTTGTATCATTTGACCTCTAAGCGTGACCTTGACCTTAGACCAAGGGACCTGGTTCTTGCGCATGACACTCCGCATCGTGGTGGTGAACATTTGTGCAAAGTGAAATCAAAATCCCTCTATGCATGAAGAAGAAATGCTCCGGACAAGGTTTTCATTCTTGTATCATTTGACCTCTAAGTGTGACCTTGACCTTAGACCAAGGGACCTGGTTCTTGCGCATGACACTCTGCCTCGTGGTGGTGAACATTTGTGCCAACATATATCAAAATCCCTCCATGCATGAAGAAGATATGCTCCGGACAAAGTTTTCTTTCTTGTATCCTTTGACCTCTGTGACCTTGACCTTAGACCTAGGGACCTGGTTCTTGCGCATGACACTCCGTCTCATGATGATGAACAATTGTGCCAACTTTCATCAAAATCCCTCCATGCATGAAGAAAATATGCTCCGGACAAAGTCATTCTTGAATTTGACCTTTGACCTCTAAGTGTGACCTTGACCTTAGACCTAGTGACCTGGTTTCTGCGCATGACACTCCGTCTCATGATGGTGAACAACTGTGCCAAGTTTCATCAAAATCCCTTCATGCATGTAGAAGATATGCTTCGGACAAAGTCTGTAGACGCCGCCCGCCCGCACGCCCGCCCACCCACCCGCACGCCCGCCCGCCAGGGGCTTTCCCATAATACGTCCCGTTTTTCAAACGGGCGTATAAAAAGTTACTAAATAAGCTATTTATAGTAACATAAAAGAGAAGTAATTAAACAAGAGGACCATGATGGTCCTGAATCGCTCACCTCTTCCCACATGACCCAGTTTTGAGTATGACATCGTTTTTCCTATTATTTGACATAGTGACCTAGTTTTTCAGCTCATGTGACCCAGTTTTGAACTTGACCTAGATATTATCAAGATAAAAATTCTGACCAATTTTCATGAAGATCCGTTGAAAAATATGGTCTCTAGAGAGGTCACAAGGTTTTTCTATTATTTGACCTATTGACCTAGTTTTCAAAGGTACGTGACCCTGTTTTATCCTTTATCTAGATATCATCAAGGTGAACATTCTCACTAATTTTCATGAAGATCTCATGAAAAACATGGCCTCTAGAGAGGTCACAAGGTTTTTCTATTTTTATACCTACTGGCCTAGTTTTTGACCGCACGTGACCCAGTTTCGAAACTGACCTAGATATCATCAAGGTGAACATTCAGATCAATTTTCATGAAGATCCATTGAAAAATATGGCCTCTAGAGAGGTCAAAAGATTTTAATAATTTTAGACCTACTGACCTAGTTTTTGACCGCAGTTGACCCAGTTTCAAACTTGACCTAGATATCATCAAGATGAACATTCAGACCAATTTTCATACAGATCCCATGAAAAGTATGGCCTCTAGAGAGGTCACAAGGTTTTTTTATTATCTGACCTACTGACCTAGTTTTTTAAGGCACATGACCCAGTTTCAAACTTGATCTAGATATCATCAAGGTGAACATTCTGACCAATTTTTATGGAGATCCATTCACAAGTATGGCCTCTAGAGGGGTCACAAGGTTTTTATATTTTTAGACCTACTGACCTAGTTTTTGACCGCACATGACCCTGTTTCGAACTTGACCTAGATATCATCAAGATGAACATTCAGACCAATTTTCATACAGATCCCATGAAAAATATGGCCTTTAGAGAGGTCACAAAGTTTTTCCATTATCTGACCTACTGACCTAGTTTTTGACGGCATGTGACCCACTTATGAACTTGACCTAGATATCATCAAGATGAACATTCAGACCAACTTTCATACAGATCCCATGAAAAATATGGCCTCTAGAGAGGTCACAAGGTTTCTCTATTATTTGACCTACTGACCTAGTTTTTGAAGGCACGTGACTCACTTTCGAACTTGACCTAGATATCATCAAGGTGAACATTCTGACCAACTTTCATGAAGATCTCATGAAATATATGGCCTCTAGAGAGGTCACAAAGTTTTTCTATTTTTAGACCTACTGACCTAGTTTTTGACCGGACGTGACCCAGTTTCAAACCTGCCCTAGATATCATCAAGATGAACATTTAAACCAAATTTCATACAGATCCCATGAAAAATATGGCCTTTAGAGAGGTCACAAGGTTTTTCTATTATTTGACCTACTGACCTAGTTTTTGATGGCACGTGACCCAGTTTCGAACTTGACCTAGATATCATCAAGGTGAATGTTCTGACCAATTTTCATGAAGATCCCATGAAAAATATGGCCTCTAGAGAGGTCACAAGGTTTTTCTATTTTTCTACCTACCGACCTAGTTTTTGACGGCACGTAACCCAGTTTCGAACTCGGGCTAGATATCATCAAGGTGAATGTTCTGACCAATTTTCATGAAGATCTTATGAAATCTATGGCCTCTAGAGAGGTCACAAGGTTTTTCTATTTTTAGACCTACTGACCTAGTTTTTTATGGCACGTGACCCAGTTTCAAACTTGACCTAGATATCAACAAGGTGAACATTCTGACCAATTTTCAGGAAGATCTTGTGAAATATATGGCCTCTAGAGAGGTCACAAGGTTTTTCTATTTTTAGACCTACTGACCTAGTTTTTGATGGCACGTGACCCAGTTTCCAACTTGACCTAGATATCATCAAGATGAACATTCTGACCAATTTTCATAAAGATCCCATGAAAAATATGACCTCTAGAGTGGTCACAAGCAAAAGTTTACGGACGGACGCACGCACGGACGGACGACGGACACCGCGCGATCACAAAAGCTCACCTTGTAACTTTGTGACAGGTGAGCTAAAAACAATTATTGTAAGTGAACAAAAGAAGGATCTGCCAAATAAAAACAAGAGCACTGCAATGCAATGCAAATGCAGAGCAATATACACACAAAACAAAGTCATATGACCTTTGACCCCTAAGTGTGACCTTGACCTTGAAGTGAGCCATCCGAAACATGCGCTCTGCACGTCGTTTCGATGAGGTGAACATTTGTGTCAGGTTTCTTTGAAATCCTTCAAGGGGTTCAAGAGTTACAGAATGGAAGGGAAATTGCTAACCAACAGACAGACAGACGGACACCGAGGCAATAACATAATACGCCCCTTCAGGCATATAAAAAGGAATCGAGATCTTTATAATGGTGATACAAGTTGTGGGCAAGTTTGGTTAAAATCAAATCATAAATGAAGGTGCTATTGTGCAGACAAGGTCAAAATAGCTAATTTTGGCCCTTTCAGGGGCCATAACTCTGGAACCCATTATGGGATCTGGCCGCTTTACGAAAGGAACCAAGATCTTATAGTGACACAAGTTTTGTGCAAGTTTGGTTAAATTCAATTCATAAATGAAGCTGCTATTGTGCAGACAAGGTCAAAATAGCTAATTCTGGCCTTATCAGGGGCCATAACTCTTGAACCCATAATGGAATCTGGCCAGTTCAAGAAAAGAACCCAGATCTTGTGGTGATACAAGTTGTGTGTAAGTTTGGTTAAAATCAGATCATAAATGAAGCTGCTATTGTGCAGACAAGGTCAAAATAGCTAATTTTGGCCCTTTCAGGGGCCATAACTCTGGAACTCATGATGGGATCTGACCGGTTCAAGAAAGGAACCTAGATCTTAAGGTGACACAAGTTTTATGCAAGTTTGGTTAAAATCAAATCATAAGTGAAGCTGCTTTTGTGCAGACAAGGTCAAAATAGCTAATTTTGGCCCTTTCAGGGGCCATAACTCTGGCACCCATAATGGGATCTGGCCAGTTCAAGAAAAGAACCAAGATCTTATGGTGATACAAGTTGTGTGCAAGTTTGGTTAAAATAAAATCATAAATGAAACCACTATCAGACACGAAATTGTGGACGGACGACGGACGACAGACAAAGGGCGATCACAAAAGCTTACCCTGTCACATAGTGACAGGTGAGCTAATAAAAGAGACAGTAGAGTGAAAGTGTATCAAATTTTTAACTACAGACGAGCATCTTCATGAAATATTGGAGAGGAAGTGGAGTTAAGGCCCTTGTGTCAAATGATGTAAGAGATGCCCAAACAAAGTTAGGTAGGTTAGCTCTTCAAATATTTTGTTCAATCAAGCTAATAACTTGAGTTGGAAACCAGACTCAAACTGCCCTTGATCAATTTCAGTAAAGTTTTCCAACCAAAACAGATAATAGAGTTTCAGGACTGGTGTTTATATGATGGCACCCTGGACTGCATTTGAATGTTCATCTACATCACAATACTCCATAAACGTGTTTCCTTCCTTTTTTGTATTACTGAAGGCAGGCATTTGACTAAAGAAGATACAGTGTTTTGACTTTCCAACTAAAACCAGGAAAAGGAAATAATTGTGACTGTTTATTCAATGCATTATGGTAAGTAGACATCCCAGCAAGATACAGAAAACATGTCTCCCTAAAGTCTAACAGAACAGAGAAGATCATTACCCTGTACATGTGAATACTTACGGTGGTAAGGATCCAATAGGTTGCCCCTCATATCGCTTCACCATGTCCAACCCATAGATATTAAACATGTGATATGGGTTGACAGACACCAAAATACTTCCACAGTATGTCTGAAATATCACAGTACAAGACCTACTTTATATCAAAGGAATGCATATAATAATTAAACAATTCTACTTAAGTTTTTTTAGGTTCATATAATTCAATTTTATACCTCAGTGCCAAAAGTATTGAAAGCTTTTTTTTATACTGGTAAGCAAAACAAAAAAGCTATCTAAGGTCTACAGTCTGTTATCAGTCTGTTATCAGGATAAATGTTGTCCCATGTTCTAATCATCCAAAATGATTCTAACCAAGGATATGGTAACAGAGCAGTAGGTTGGTAAACTACTAATGTCATCTAAATGCACTTTTAACATATTCAAACTTAAGACAACTAAACTTACATATATCAGGTCATGTCTGTATCTGGCTTGCAGGTTTTCAAGAATGGTTCTCTCATCTAACACACTGAAATAAAGCAAAATATACAACAAATGGAATACAGTCAACAACATGTAAGCTTTCAAAATCCCTTTTCTCGTTAAATCTAAATATTTGATGGCACAGTATCGACCTAAGGCTGCCATCTTCTTACCTTGAGAAGGACTTGTGAGACGGATGTTTCAACTGCTCTATTATAATTTTCATGTATACTTATACAACAGTTGAATTATGTTTATAAAAATTAAATAATAAATACATCTATGCTACAAAACTTGAAGTACCCAGTACATGTAGTAAGTTGAATAGTACAATGCCCACATATGAAACCATATTACATTGCATAATACTGTGCTGTCATACTGGCATACTGTGAAATCATTTATTTTCGTCGGCACGAAATTTCGTGGTTTTGGCCAAAACGACTGTTTCGTGGGGACGTACATTCGTGGATTTTCATTTTTTGTTAAAAATAAAAATTATAATTTCCACAAGAAAAGATCTACAGGTACTTAGGTTCCTTACGTGTGAAACCAACAAGTGTCAAACGGCGCTACCATGGTTACCGAATTTGCAATCTACACCGCGGGAGATTAGGGAGTGATCATGTGCCAATTAACGACCGCGTTATCTATAATTATATGACCCCTAATTTGCAAAACTTTTTAAAACTGTGAAATATTCAATAAGAAATGTCGGCGCCAATTAAACAGTATCAAAACCGTAGCAGCTTGCTCAATTAGCATTCATAATCGAAACAAATATAAGGTTGATCATTGACCATTTGATCGTGTTTTAAACAAGAACTAGTTATTATACTGCAAATTAAAACAAACTATTATAGATTGAAATAATGTTGTTTTTATTCTGTAATACTAGTATAACCATAGTAATCCTTCATAAACTTTTATAAACTTGTCCGCCTTTTTTTTATATATTAATGGCGCGTCTGCATCTAAAATTAAATGCTGTTGAACTTGTGCATGTGTTATTTCCTGCCGAGAAACGTGTAACGTGAATAAAGTATTAATGCATCGGACGTAAATCTTTCAGTTAATTTATAATATCAAATAGTTCAAAAGTCGTAGTATTTTACTATATGTCAGTAAAAATAAAGGCTAGTGGGTAAAAAGTGCATAGCGGGACCGAAAATCAAATAACAGCCGTATTATAGTCCGGTTGGCACGCTACATCAAACTTCTATTTTTAGTACCTACTTTTACTTTGACAAGCATGTCATAAACACAAACCACGGGTACATTTCTAAATTAAATAAATAGTCGGTTTTGTTTCCGCGCATACCTATGTTTATCGTTGATGGAGCCTCCATAAACTACACGAAAGCTGCAGGTTAGTACTGCCGCATGCTTGCATACAAAGTCTACGGACCAGATCAAACGGCTATGGTGTCTTGTTTGGCGACTTTGCGTATTGTGGGCACAATTTGTTCGTTGGGACTTAAATTCGTGGTTGAGCTCAACCACGAAATCCACGAAAATTAATCCCCCATGAATAATAATGATTTCACAGTAATCATTTGAACAGAGTTAAAGTATAAGCAACCTAAAATAGCTCATCATGTTTGATATTGGTGAAGAAGAGTGCCATCTGTTGCAAGATACACCTGTTACAGCAAATCAATTTCAATTTTAGAAAAACTTGACTTACTGAGCAGACAATGTCAATTTTCCTAATTTTGATTAATTCACAAGACATTACTCTGAAGATACTAACAATGTACACTCTGGCAAATTTGACCAATTTGTAGGCCATAATTCTAGAGATACTAATCTGATTTGGCTTGTTCTTAAACTTGACCTAGATCTTTTTGTATAAGTTTGGTTAAGTTCTGAGAAAATATACTGTAGTTACTGAGCAGACATCAACATTTTTGTGAAGGGCCATAACCCTACCCTAGAGATATTTTCCAAACAAGTTGGTTATCATACTTGACCTAGATTTTATAGTAATACATCTTTATAAGTATGGTTGACATTAAAGAAAAATTAATCTAGTTATAGAGATAGCAGACACTCTGCTTTAGCAATTTTGACTGATTCAAGGGCAATTACTCTAAAGATACTATTCTGACATGAATGGTTATCAAACTTGACCTAGATTTATAGATACACACTTTGTATGAATATGGTTTACTTCTGAAAACAAAATACCCCTCTTACTGAGTGGAAACTGTCAATTTTAGAATTAGTCTTTGACTAATTCAATGGCCATAACTCCAGAGATGCTAACTGAAACTGTCTGTTATAGTCCTACAATTTACAGAGATACACACTTTGCACAAGTTTCATTTAGTTCTTAGAAAAATTCTCTAGTTTACCGAGTGCACTGCCTGACACCAATATCATCCACCTGTAAAAATGCCTGCAAACCCGCCCATGAAGCGTGAAAACATAATACACTGCATTTTTCCAAAACTGTCAAATGATTGTAATGGTAAAAGATACGATACAACTGTATATCTACAAAAATCCCCCTTTTCTAAGCTAAAATTACTGTGCATGCATATTTTTTGACACATCCTGCTTAATTAATATGTTGAATTTGAAAAAAAAAAAATCAAAATTTTATTATTTCAATTTTTCTTTTATTTGTTTATTTCTCTTATTTGATGTATATTGATATGCCAGGGACTATAAATGAGCCTGACGGTATTGGGCTGTAGGAACATATTTTCTGCCTAGAGATTTTACTGTTTAAGACACTGCCTTTGATGTAATACAGTATAATTAACATGAATTATTTATTACCTATCTTTCCTTTATATTTCTACTATCTGAGCCAAATCATTGATTAATTTTTGATGAGCCTATTACTGTCCTTGAAGAATGCCACAGATGTCAACTTCACTTGAAACAAAAATTTGTTGTGTTTTCTTCTCATTTATTATCTGCCCACAAAAAAAAAACCATTACAAAAGCAAAACACATTGCCCCTTTGGTGGTGACATTTGATTTGTACAACAACAGTCTATTTGTTTAGATCTGGCCATTCACTGTGTTTCTGGTGTTGTTAATTGCTTTGCATTCTAATTGCTGTTTTCAATAAAATTCCCTTACAAATGGACTATGTTTTTTGTCTTAATCATTATAAATGTCACACTTCCTTTCCATAAATATCTCAATACAAAAAGATGAAAGACATCAAATATTATGCACAACATAATATTATATGTACTTACACATTAAAAAATAATTTTATTATATATATACGGTGTCTTAATATTACAATAAATGCTTCTGTTCGTTTATAATGGAGGCTTCGAATAAAACTGGAAAAAAGGATTTTTTTCCCATGGCTTGAAGACTTTTTGTTCTGGGTTTTGGTTTAGCCCCATTTTTCAGCACTCTATCAGTTATGTAACCTAACCAGTTTTCCAGTGCTAATCTGTTCTTTGCAAGTAACTGTCTGCAATCACAGGTGGATGCAGAGGCAATCAAATTGTCATGGAAAACATATCCACACACAGGTATAGAAGTTGCAACTCTGCCATCTATAGATGTGTGCTCTCCCTATTGATCAACGTGCCTTTGAAGAGCGTGAGAACATGGTGAAATAATCTTCTGCATGCAAAGTCATCCCCAAAAATGGGAAAATTAAAATATGTTGTAATACACATCTAAAAAGTGAGAAAACTGCAACTGATTTGATTTTAAGAAGCCATGACCTGTATATCTATAATATTCTTGCAGCTGATATATAATTTGGTACATGCACACTCTAACTAAGGCTTCTCAGGCCCTAGCCATAATATTTGTCAACATAAAAATTCATTTCAATAAGAATTCTTTTTAAGGTTGTGACATTCTAATAGGACACTGCACTTTTATCATTAGCAGTATCAAAGTGGACTGTGGGGGATATGGTTGTTGGGGGTGGTGGTGGGGGGAGGGGGGAGGGGATCCAAGGAAACAACACTCTTTGGTAAGTTTCATGACAAATTTTGTTGAATCTATCTCTTACATTTAACTTCTATCTACTTTTGACATAGTGATTAATGAGTCAATTAGCCTGTTTTTATGAGATCCTATTGCATATGAATACCTGTTTGTGTTTTTTTTTGTGACAGCAAGTGACAGAACAGGGAGATAATTCAAGAATTTTAAACTGCAATAACAGTGTAATTTTCTGACCAAATTTGATAAGATATGCTGCAAACTGCTTTGGACAATTCATACATGTCATCATGATAAACATTTTTGAATTGTTTTAAGGCTGTCTTTGATATGTCACCGAGTTGTGAAAATTATCAACATCTTATTACCTGAATGAAATAAACTATTTTTCTATTGCATTTTTATTTCTGTTTTGTCATCTGTTTTAACAATTGGCTTGTTTATATACTTAGCAATTGTTGTAACAATAGTTAATGGATTTCATGATAATCTGTTTTGATAATCTTGCAAAAATTACTACCATTGAATAACCATTAAACCTGCACTTTTAAAACAATGAAACTATAATGTATACTGTGGTGATGGTATCTTTGACCAATTTTTTTTTCACTTGCTTGTTACTATACGCATAATTTTCAGACTGATTTTATTACAATCATTGTCATTTGATAACAACCTCATAAACAAGTGTTCCATCACCGGTAGTTCTAAGTATCTGTGTAAAACGGACATTACAGTAGTGAGTATGTAACGTACAAGGAATTTTCTGACATTCTGAGGAAAATCCATTATGCAGTTCAAGAAAACTTCTATCTTAAGTGGTTCCATAACAATGCAAGGATGCTGCAGACCTATTTATGACATGTTCAATACCATAACTTAATTCTATGATTGCTCTGAGGACTTTAAACCTGCACACTGTCCATCATTTTTTACTGTTCTCTTTTTCCCTGATATAGCTATAAACCAATATTAACTGTAAACATTTACATCTTTTATGTATGGTTTAAAACTATGCAAACAGCAATTTTTATATTTAAATTCCATTTTGTTACTGTGTAATCACAGAACCTAAACCTATTTCTAGAATGTGAAACTATATATATTTTTGGGGGTTTTCACACACGTCAAAAAAATCCCAGGACGTAAAAATCAACAATAGTGACTGAATGCAGTACTTCAGAGCTTTCGGTAAGACAATTTGTCCGTGACATATTTTTTGGCCATTGCATGGAATGTTATAGGTCTTCAAAGAATATGTTTGGATATGTTGGATATCTGTAATGCCCTCTTCCTCTCCTCCTCTGTTAACTGTTTCTGTCTAGGTTACTCAAGGTCAGACATTATGACATGTTGTTTACATCCTAAAATATATATCTGCATAATTATGTTCCAAGGTTCTCTAAACTATTTTTATAATCGCTAAGTGGCATGGAAAACTGTTAGTGGTTCCATGGTACTTCCATTGGCATCGTTGAAAGTATGCAGATTTTAACCATTTTAACAGCTTCAATATTGAATAGAATTTTTTGACAATGTTCAGGTAAAACAGTGTTTCTCTCTAATAAAATTTAATTGTTCCATGGGAAGTCGCTTTTGAGTAAATTGTAAAAATCCATCTTGATAAAAAAAGTTAATAAAGATATTAGTATATCAAAAACTGCTCTTGACCGACACACATTTTATAAACCTGAATTAGTGGGTCTAGTTTACCTACATTGACCCCTACACCAAATACAATCTTATAAATATCTGTGGGTTTTCTTTTTTCAAAAGGAACATTTTATCAGTAAGAGGGTGTGTGAAGTAATTAGCATTTCACTTCACATCTAAACCAAGATGTTTACTTGCAAATAAAGCCACCCTATATATAACTTTAAAGCTGTTAGTTTACACAATATAGTAAGTTGACTTTATGGTTCCAACCTAATACACAAGACCAACTTTCACCTTATACATGTTTTCATTTCATATTTCACCATTTGAAATCCTGCCAAATACAATACTTTCTTTATCTACCATGCAAAAACACATAATATGTTGAAAGAGTCATTTGATCTAGTTGACATTTACAATGTTGTGAAGATAAGATTCTAGGACATTTCTTTTTGTGAATGCTTTAGTGTCTTCAATAAGATTTAAAAGAACATTTACAACTGTAAGGTCAAACATTGATTGAGATAGTGGACAATACCCCATGATAAAAATCTGAACACAAACATTATGCTACCTGTTTAAAATGGGAGGGGTTCTACATTAAATTTTTTTCAGTCTTAATTTCTATGGCACAGGGTCCAATATACTTTACATGTAAACAGAGTATTTTGACAACAGCTGAAGTTCCATTTCTTCAGCATTGTCCATCTTTAACATTTTTTCTACAATATCCTTTACAATGGGTAGTTTGATGCCTACATGGCCGAGTGGTTAAGGTTGCTGACTTCAAACCACTTGCCCCTCATTGATGTGGGTTCAAGCCTCACTCAGGGCATTGAATTCTTCATGTGAGGAAGCCATCCAGCTGGCTTACGGAAGGTCGGTGGTTCTATCCAGGTGCCCGCCTGTGATGAAATAATGCATGGGGGTGAACCTGGGGTCTTCCTCCACCATCAAAGCTGGAAAGTTGCCATATGAATGTGCAACATTAAACCTAACAAAACAATGGCTAGTCAGCCTCATTGCAAGTTCTTCAGTATCTGACTACAATGGAGTTTAAATAATAATAATAATATGAAAATCAGTAAATAACTCAGATTAGAGATTCTGGTATTTATAATGATTTTCAGTTTTAGACTTCGGCATTAATTTCTGACAGCCAATGTAATATCTTACTCTAGTTTGATCATATCCTCCAGTCCTCTTTGCTCCTCCCCCTCTCTGTCATCATGGTAACCATTCATTGCCATGGTTACAACTGATGCCTAGATACCATACCTGAAATGTAACATGCTACTGTCAGAAAGTCTTAAAGGCCAAAACAGAAATGATCTTTCACATTTTACCATTTAGACTCAAAGTTTTCCAGTTTATTTGTTTCTTTGTTTGTTTAAGGTTTAGCGCCATTGTACAACAGTATTTCAGATACATGGGAGCGGACATTTAACAAACCTGTATTCTTGGATTCTGTATCAGTACTATTCTGTTAACAACAAATAACTTCAAACCAGCAATTCATGAATCTGCACTCTCCCTATTGAGCTGAGCCAGCTGCATCAGTTGAACACGTACTTAACTCGACAAAATGTTAAAATTCAGTTGCTTTGATACCCACTGCTAATTCAAACATTATTTACAACTTTCAACTGTACTTTAAAAATATCATTAATTCAATCATTTTTAAAAACATGAATTAATCTACCGTACCGTATTTTGGTGTGTATAGGTCGCGGTAATGTATAGTCCGCATCTAATTTTTGCTCTGGAAATGGTCGGAAAATTTAAGTTCTAGCGTATTAGTCGCAGTTAAGTTTCGGATTTTTTCCCCAGCAATATTTACCGGCAAAAAAGTTATGGCGGCGGCCATATTGATGCCGCGGACTGAATTATTATCAGAACCTGATTGGTGGAAATCAGACAGTGTTATTTTCGATCCCAACCGTTTCGTACCAACAGTAGTATCGGTAACAGACTACATCAAAGAAAAGCGGCTTTTTGACACTAATTGGCAGCAGACGGTTTGCGTTTACATTCTGTAATTATGCAAATTTAAATGTGAATTGTTTGCACAGCAATTATAACACCTTTCCGCGTCATGTAATTAACCGCGTTCTTTTGATTCTGAGATTAACAAAATATCTCTTTTTGGATTTTTTTTCTTCTTTTATTTAACAAGAGGGCCATGAAGGCCCTGTATCGCTCACCTGACCTACAGACCTAAAGATCATTAAGATTAACATTCTGACCAAGTTTCATTAAGATATGGTCATAAATGTGGCCTCTAAAGTGTTAACTAGCCATTCCTTTGATTTGACCCCGTGACCTAGTTTTTTACCCGACATGACCCAGATTCAAATTTTGACCTAAAGATCATCAAGTTTAACATTCTGACTAAGTTTCATGAATATACAGTCATAAATGTGGCCTCTAGAGTGTTAACAAGGTTTTCCTTTGATATGACCTAGTGACCTAGTTTTTGACCCCAAATGACCCATATTTAAACTTGACCTAAAGATCATCAAGATTAACATTCTGACAAAGTTTCATTAAGATATGGTCATAAATGTGGCCTCTAAAGTGTTAACTAGCTTTTCCTTTGATTTGACCCCGTGACATAGTTTTTGACCCGACATGACCCAGATTCAAACTTGCCCTTAAGATTATCAAGTTTAACATTCTGACTAAGTTTCATGAAGATACAGTCATAAATATGGCCTCTACAGTGTTAACAAGCTTTTCCTTTGATCTGACCTAGTGACCCAGTTTTTGACCCCACCAGACCCAGATTTACACTTGACCTCAAAATAATCAAGATTAACATTCTGACCAAGTTTCATTATGATATGGTCATAAATGTGGCCTCTACAGTGTAAACTAGAGTTTCCTTTGATTTGACCTGGTGACCTAGTTTTTGATCCTACATGACCCAGATTCAAACTGGACCTTAAGATCATCAAGATTAACATTCTGGTCAAGTTTCATTAAGATTGGGCCAAAATTGTGACCTCTAGAGTGTTAACAAGCTTTTCCTTTGATTTGACCTGGTGACCTAGTTTTTTGACCCCAGATGACCCAATATCAAATTCGTTCAAGGTTTTATTGAGAGTAACATTCTGACCAAGTTTCATTAAGATTGGGCCAAAAATGTGACCTCTAGAGTGTTAACAAGCTTTTCCTTTGATTTGACCTGATGACCTAGTTTTTGACC